>NC_056727.1:697334895-697467518 GCF_019279795.1 Protopterus annectens
CTATATAGCAGCCATTTTTTGTCCACCTGTGTTCATGGATGGCTTTGGCTGCTTTTATTAATTGAACTTGATTATTATTCACAGCTGTCTCAATCAGACTCTGCTAAATTCTTTGGGTTTTAGTGGTGGTCGGTGTACTAGATCTGCCACAGAACTGAATCTGCACTAGTAATAGAAAACAAAGCTTTACAACAAGAGATCTGAGAACCTGATTAAAGACCATCACAAATATAAAACTAAAATGTTAAAATTAAAGCTAGTACTGCTGGCTATAAGGCATACTTAAATAATCTACCTGCTCCAGCAGCAGCTAAATAAAGAATCTCAAAGACAGACCCCCACTCCCCACACACATCCTTTTCTTGAATACAGCTTCTAATCTCTGTCTTATCCAGTTTATAAAATATATTTTGTGGGAATGCAGTAAAGTAACAAATTCATTAACATGATATAGTTATGAAATGCTACTGATCCCTTCCACATGGCCAATACTCAAGTGACTAAAAGATCAAATCCAAAAATGAATTCAGTAAATGTGCTAGATCCTCTTGAACATGTAGGAGCACTGCAACCTGAAATGCAGAACACTTATTGAAAATACAAAGAAGCACTCCCAGTGCTGGTAATGCCACCAAATACATGAATCATGGGCTACATTATGAGGGGAAATGTGTTGTTGTATAACTCCTTCTCTACTCCAGTGTATGCCATAAATGCTATTCTTTTACTAATTTACATGATGGGGTTTGCATAGCAGCAGACTCCCACAGTCCTTTGCCCCATCTTCTGTATAGATTAGATACATCTCCCACCTCACAAATTTCCTATTTAACTGTACCTAAAATGTCTATGTCAGGCTTCAGTTTTATTCTGTATCGGAGGTAGGCCTGTTAAATCCATTTCCTGTACATTCCAGAAGTTAACTTCAAACAGTGAAAGTGATATATGTGTTTTACAGTATCTTGTTTTATACTGATTTTGTCTACCATATGTGCAGCTATCCTCTAGCACCCAGGCCACTATTCATACCTGAGTTTTAGTCAGTGCTTCATTCTTCTATGCCATGAGTTCAGCTATGGTATTCATAGTAAGTTAAACTGGAAGCCATTTTGTAATGGCAATATATCAGGTCAGCACTGATGTTACGCTCTCATCTCTTTGCACATTATATTTTGTAAACTGTACCTCTATATGGGCAATATAAGGTCTTCAAGATTTTAGATGTTCATAAAGATGGTATCCAGTAAATACTCAGGATTACATAATATAGCATACAAATGCATTTAAACAGGCACATGGTGCTAAAATATAAACTGCTGTGAATGGTTTTGAATAAATATATGCTTTAAAGAATTTTGATATCCCAATGTATTCAGTTAATCAATTTTGTATATAGTCAAGAAACTTCCTTGTACTATACATTTTCTTTTTTGTATAGGTGGTTTAAAATAGCTGAAACTGGTAAGACTAGAAAGATTTCCAGTATATTTTACAGTGGTCTTACCAAGATGTGAACTACAGCCAGCTTCAGCCACCATGACTACAAATACAATCAAATTTAGCCAGTAGAAACTTAATTGAA
This sequence comes from Protopterus annectens, assembly GCF_019279795.1. NCBI lineage: Eukaryota > Metazoa > Chordata > Ceratodontiformes > Protopteridae > Protopterus > Protopterus annectens. The sequence goes on from NC_056727.1 coordinate 697,336,478, forward strand.
AACATGCACAGCTTTATTGAGACTATTGTGCCTGGCACATTAATATTATATGTCCTTCCATATCACTGTTGCAATATTTTTCACTGAAGGGATCCCCTGCCAATGAAAACCCAAAGTCCAGCCAGTATACCACAAAACCTTTAGATTTTATAGGTGCTGTACCTCACACTTATGCTTTCTGCATTGGGTGTAGGGCATAAAGTTGACATACAGACTCAGTTACCCAGAACATATTTGCCGCCAGTCCAAACACCATTGTCAAACATTGGTCTGAATGCCCTTTTTGCTGTGCTGGTTACCAAGCCATTTCAGATAAGTGCCCTGTTGGGGGTCTCCTCTATATTTTTCTTTTTTCATTGCTTACTTGGGTTCATGTCATCCAAGAAAGGAAAATGTAAGTATGTGAGGCAGATTCCCTAAAAAGACCATTACAACTAGTGTTTTTTTTTGCAGAGGCACTTCCAAAGACCATACACAGTGCACTGTCAAGCATTTCTCCCGGAGACCTTTCATAGTCACTTATCATCTCTGCCCATATACCTGGAGAAGCATCATCTTCATTTGTTGGCTCAGGGTGCTATGGTTAAATTCTCCATCTCTGAGGGACAGCTATCCTCTAAGAAGAAGGCTCATAAGTCTTGGCTTGATTCTGTTGCTGTCTATCCTCCACTGGATGCCTCTCTAAGCAAATGTTAGCCTTGAAGAATGTCCAGTGCTTTCATCAAATTCCTCTGCTGCGACCCCTTCAGACGCTGGCATGGATCCGAGTTCTCACATATTCTCTGAGGCTTTACAAACATCTTTGACATTGAGGGGTACTGCTGCTGATAATTTCTGAAGGACTGAGGAGGATTCCTCATATCTTAGTCCGGGAGGAGATTCCCAGTACTCTTATTGAATCTCTCCAAGGGTCTGAACCACCAAGGACTGTTAGGGTAGACACCCCCCTTTAAGAAAAAGCTAAAGTTAAAGCATATCATCACAATTGCTAAAGGTCCTCAATGTGAATGGCAAGATTTTACCCAAGGCCTGTTCAATGGCTTGATTACCCTGAGGCCTCCCCAGGAGGTTTCAGTCCCTGCTCTTCCTTAGACTTCCACTCCTGTCAAGAGGGCAAAGGAATCAAATTCCTCAGATGAGGACTTGGATTCTGGAGAGGAATCCCTAGCTTATCTCTCTCATGTTCCTTTTCCTCTAGATTATGGTTCAGAGGAAGAAGATTCTTTTTGCTTGGATCCCCCTTTTGAAGAATTATTCTTTGAGGATACTGTAGCTTGCATGATGGAGTATTTTAAATGAAACTGTTCCCAGATCTCTGACATCCAAAAAAAGATACTACAACTGGAGTCACCAAAACCATCTGCTGTTCCTCCTGTTTGGCAACTCCATTGGACACCATTTTTATTGCTTCTTTAGCTACAGATTCTCATCCCCCTGCCCCTAAGAAACCTGAGAGGTTCTACAAGGTGCTTGAGGACATCAAGTGTTTTTGTTCAAGCATATTTTCTGCTGATCCTCCCGTGGTTTCAGTCTCTACAGATAAGCTCTCTAAACGTTTGACCTTTTCTAAGCTCCTTACTTCAGATAAGGATAGTAGAGCTATGGAGAGATTGGGTAAGAAGATATACATTGCTGCCACTTTGTCTTTTCAGGCTATTAATTATCAAACTCATATGTCCTTTCCCTGGCAGCAAAGGTTGTGTGTGATCTTCCTGATTTTGAAAGAAAAATGTCAGCTCTTTCCCTGCTGAGGCTCACTTCTTCAATTGCTCATCACTACATCAAATGCAACTATAATGCTGCTGATGCCTCTTCCAGTGCTGCTGCTTTTGGTTCTTTATGAGGTTTTATTCTTCACTTTGTCTTCAGGCTTTGCCTGATGATATTAAACCAAACATTTGGATGTTCCTCTGGATAATAAAAATCTTTTTGGGATGCTGTGGTCAACCTGTTCAAGTGTCACCAGGATAAGTAAAAGGCCATGCAAATCTTAAGCATATTTTTGTCTCCCTTATTCCTAAATTTCAGAGGAATTATACCTCGTCCATAGATAGCCTTGTCTGTCCTCCAAAGGTAGGAAGGAGTCTAGATATATTCTTTCTGCCAAGTGTACATATATTCCTGCATCTCAGAAAACTTTTCAGGACAAACCAGTCTCTATCTGACATTTTGCTCCACCACACTTTGGCCAGATCCCCTTGTCCCACTGCCTTTCTTTGTCCCTCCCAAATTGATAAAACATCACTTCAAATTCTTGGGTTATGTCAATCATTCATCATGAATATTTGATGGTGGGGAAGTCCCTTCCCCTTTTTCAGGCATTCCTCAACCTTTTCCAGAGCAAACTGCTCATTTCACAGAGATGTTGCTATCCCTTTTGGACCAAGGCACCATTCAGCCTGTTCCATCCACTCAAGCAAGAAGGGGTTTTATTCTAGGATGTTTTTGGTTCCCTGGAAGGAGAGACTTGGAGACCAGTCCTGGACATTTCTCTTCGCAACACTTTCCTCAAGTCCCTTCTTTTAGGATCCTGTCTCTTCAGACTTTATTTTCTCTCCTTGTTCCTCAGGACTTCTTGGTCTCTCTTGATTTCATGGATGCCTATCTTCATATTCCCATTCACTCTCTGTTCAGGAAATGTTTACGTTTATGTTTCTTCCTCTCATTTTCAATTCTTTGCTTTGAAGTTTGGCCTTTCTAATGCCCCAAGGATATTCACTAAATGTCTTACTCCTATCATTGCTTTTTGCAAGCTTCAAGTGATACAGATATTCCCTTATGTGGAAGACTTGCTTATGCTTATTCAGGCTCTTTCTCCCAGCAGTCTCCTACAAGATCTCCACCTCACCACAGAGAAAGTCTGGGGTTCTCCATCAGTCTCAAAAGATCAGTCATCATGCCCTCTCAAGATCATATTTTTCTTGGATGCAGGATTCAGACCATTCCCATGTTGGCTTCTCTTCCTGCTCCAAAGGTTCTCTCATTGACAAACTTCCTTCAGTGTCTTTTTTCTCTGTCCTCTATCGCAGCTAGGGAATTTCTCAGAGTACCTCCACCATCCACATGCTTTCTCTTCCTAGACTCCATATGAGGAAGTTACAATGATACCCCAAACTGGTGTGTCTTCAACATTGTCACCCACTGGAGTTCCCTGTTCCTTTTCTCCCTTGTCTCAGGCTGAAGCTCCAGTGGTAGATTTGGCACATTTCTCTCATTCCCAGGTCCTTTCCCAAGAGCTGTTCACAGACTCCTCAGACCTGGGGTGGGATGCCTCATGTGGCCCTCTGAAAGTTCAGGGTCTCTGGCCTCCTCATTAGAGGTCAGGCCATATCAACATAAAAGAGAGGAGGGCTCTACTTTTGGTTCTGCAGATTTTTTACCTCCTTTCTCTTCGCTGTCCCCAAATATCTTCATGGACAATACCACCGTGATGTGGTATATCAACAAGTAGGGGGGCATGAGGTCTAATCTTCTTCGTAGACTAGCTCTTCATGCCTGGGATTTGGCTATCAGTTATCAGGTGACTGTTCAGGTGGTTAACATTCCTTCACAGTGCAGGTTAGTAGCAGACTCTGAGCATGTCCAAAACACAGGCTTACGAATGGATGCTTCACAGAAATGTGTTTCTGGACATAGTCATTGGTAGGGTATTCTTCATGTAGATTCTTTTGCCTCCCCTTTAAACAGGCAACGTCCTCTATTCTGTTTGAGATTACCAAGTCCTCTGACTTGGAAAGTGGATGCCCTGTCTTTTTTCTTGGAATGGGATGTTGCTATATGCCTTTCTTCAGATGTTTCTGTATGCCTTTCCTCCCCTTCCACTGCTGCAAAGGTTCTGCACAAGATCAAGCAGGACTCTCCAAAAATCTTGTTAGTGACTCCCTTTTGGACCAAACACTGCTGGTTCTCCCTTCTTCTTCATATAGCCAGGGGCAATCACTACAAATTTCCTCATTAGGTGGATCTTCTCACAGAAGACAATGGATCTCTTTTCTATCCTCTCTTGTCCACTCTTTAAATGACTTTGTGGATGGTAGTGTTTTGATCCCCTTCAAAAACCTCTATTCTGAGGACATGCTTCAAGTTCTGCAGGAGGCCAGGAAACCCACTGCCAGAAAATCATATAGGTCTAAATGGAAAAGCTTTTCTGTCTGGTGCCTTTTTCACCATCAGGATCCCTTTTCATTGGGGGTCCCCTTGGTTCTCCTTTATTTGTTTAATCAACATCATGCTGGCTTGGCATATTTATCAGTTAAAGCTCACCTGTCAGCATTATCAGCTTAGCTGCCTTTAAATCCTCCTTTGGCCTCTCGGTTTGAGGTCAAGCAATTTCTTAAAGGAGTCCTTCATATCAAGCCCCCAAGGCAGCCTATTCAACTTTCTTGGGACCTCAATTTTGTACTTGAAAAATTGACCTGAGCTCCTTTTGATCATACTACTTCATCTTCCTTACAACATTGCATTTGGAACACTATCCTGCTGTTGGCAGTTACTTCTGCTAAGAAAGTATTTGAACATCAGACTCTCATGGGTGTTCTTCCTTTTTTAATTTTTCATAGAGACAAAGTGTCTCTTCATACTGGTCCTCCTTTTATGTCCAAGGTGGTCAATGAGTTTCCTCTTAATCAGTCTATTTAACTTCCTTCCTTTTTCTTTCTTGGCTGTCTGCCAGTGGGAAGGTTCTTAACACTTTGGACCTGCATAAACAGCTCAGGTATTATTTGGATAAAACAAAAGCTACTCACATGTCTGAGCAACTCTATTTCATTTCATCCCAGGTCTTTGGGTTTGGCTGTTTCTAAGCAAACCATTTCCTCCTGGATTTTTAAGGCCATTTGCTTTTGTTATTACATTCATGGCAAATGTCTTATTTCCTTTGTAAAAGCATATTCTATTAGGGTGATTGTCTCTTCTGGTGTCTTTTTCAAAGGTTTGGACACCAATTGCATAACTGAGGCTGCTACTTGGTTCTCTCTTCATACTCTCACTATGTATTATAAATGGATGTTATTTCTAGGGCCAGAGCAGGTTTTGCCAGGGCTCTTCTGTATGGGTTTGTAGATTGCCTTTCTGTGCCTTCCTCCTGCCAGTCTTCTTCTTAGCTGTTGTACTGTCCCTTCATTGCAGAATACTGCAACAATGATATGGAAGGACATAGTACAATTGTGTATAACCTTACCATAACTGTAGATGTCCTTCTCTTCACTGTTGCAGTATTTGATCCCTCCCTCCTTTCCCCCTCTGTTTTAGCTTTTGGCCCTGTGTTTTGCTATCCTCCTGGCTGAGGGGATCTCACTTCCTTTTTACTTCTGAAGTTTTTTTTCTTCTGTATGTGCATGCTCTCCTTTGTCCTTGGGGGTTGTTCTGTTCCTCCTGGGGCAATATAGTTCTGGGTAATTCCAGCTGCACATCACCATTACATCTTATGCCCAATACAGGGAGCATGCATATGACATACAGTGCTTAATAGATCTAAAGGCTTTGGTATACTGGCTGGATGTTGACTATCCTTGGCAGGAGATCCCTTCAGTGAAGAATACTGCAACAGTGAAGACAAGGACATATACTGTTTATGGTAAGATTTTACACAACTAATTTTATTATTTTTATTTTATTATTTTTTATTATCATTTATTTTTTACATGATTACATTAAACTCCTCAAAGCAAATCAAACTACCTACTCCACATAAAAGTTCTGAAATACTACTACTAAACCTAAATCTTAGAAGTATGCTCAAGAAAATACACAAACTCCATGCAACTCTCTCCCTTTACAACCCAGACACTACCATCCTTACTGAAACCTGGTTGAAACCACATATACCAGACATAGAAACAACCCCACCTGGTTACAGTATTCTAAGAGCTGATAGAATAGAAAAAAAGGGAGGTGGTGTAACAATTCTCTTTAAGAACATGCTCAACTTCCAACCTGTAAACAAACATATTACTAACATTGATAATGCAGAGCTACTCATAACCAGATTATGACTAAACCAGCGCAAATATATATATATATATATATATATATATATATATATATATATATATATTTATATATATAATAGCCATCTATATCCCTCCAGGAAACAATTCCAGTACAGTCGAAATCATTCTCCAAAATGTCACAAAAGCCATATCACAGGAAACCATTATTGCAGGAGACCTTAACATAGACTGGATGACATGTAACTCTGACAATCCTCATAACTACCTAAACCTCCATGGTTTCACTCAAGTGATTTCTCACCCAACTAGCATTGACAAGAAAACAAATAAACAATCTATTTTGGACTGGTTCTTAACTAATAGTCCCCAGTATTAACAAACAGCAGGGTGTCTCCCTGATCACTTAAGTGACCACTTTGGAACCTACTGACTGAGAAATCACAGTAACCCTACTAAACTAATCAACTTCCGCCAAGTTCGTAATAAGAAAAATTTGAACTTGCAGATTCTACTTAATATTCTTGAAAAATAGACTGGACTCTTCTTAAGCAACTGCCCTTAGATGCTGCAGTGCAACACTTCAATGACACCTTCCTTACTATGCTAAACAGACTTGTACCTCCAAGAATAGTTCATGTTAAAGCCAACAACATGCCATGGTTAACCCATGAGACTTGTACCCTCCTAAAACAAATGGACAAGGCCTGGCAAACCTGGGCTAAAAATAAATCCCTCCAAAACTGGTTAATTTACCACCAACTTAGAAACAGTGCCAAACACCAAATTAAACTAGACAAATGACACTACTATTCTAATTTACAATGGAAATACAGAATGAATCCACAAAAATTCTGGAACACAATAACATCTTTCATCCTGGCCAAACCACAACCCCCCCCCCCCCACAAATTACCTGATAACCTGATAACACGTACAATATTGCTGAACAATTTAACATATTCTTCACTGAAAGTGTTTTAGCACTGACTAAGAATAGCTAGTCTCCCACAATGCCAACACCCAACAATCCAAGCAATATTGTAGATGCATTCTCATTTCAGACAGTCCCAAAACAAACTATTGCAAAATTATTAAAGAAGTTGAAACCCACTTCACTGGCAGCAGACTTGCCGGCAGAATATCTAAAATTAACAGCAGATATTATTGCCTTTCATGTGTCAATGCTCGTAAAATACTCTATAACAGAGCAGTATGTCCCAGCTATTTGGAAAATTGCATATATTATATCATTACACAAAGGAGGCAATTCAACAGAACTAACAAACTACCAGCCCATTGCTATACTTTCACCACTTTCTAAAATTCTGGAAAGATTTAGCCAGTTTCAACTTCTTAAACCTTCTAAACAATAATCTCCTCTCATCATCACAGCATGGATTCCGACCATATCATAGCACAACTACAGCTCTTCTAAGTTTCACTAATACTATAAATAAATTCAGAGATGATGGCAAAATAGTCTTCAGTCTTTTTTGACATGTCTAAAGCCTTCAATACAGTTTCCCATCCTAAGTTACTGTCCAGTCTGAATAATGTTAATATCAACCCTGATGCTGTTAACTGGTTTCAAAGTTATCTATCTAGCCACCAGCAAGCTGTGAAATGGAAGCAAGAGCTATCCCCATTCCTTCCTGTTACACTTGGAGTCCCTCAGGGTTCAATCCTAGAGTGAAAATTGGGTAAAGATAGGTGAAGGCTGAGCTTAACCAGATAGAATTTTGGAGATAATTCTGTCATCTGTAAATGTTAATATAAACCACAGGCTTGTTGTCTTAAATGATAAAGATCGTGTTACATGTGGAACTGGGACAAAATTGTAACAACAGTGCACTTTACTGACCAAGTAAAGCATGTTGTGACCCTTTGATGTTAGGACTCAGAGATAGTGAGTCTAGAGTAGGGCATCCTGCCTATTGTTTTAAGGCCAGAGTTAATGGCCAGAATTTGCATGCATAAATGTCCTTTATTGCTCTGGTTTCTGCCCAGAGGTGAAGAATGTAAATGTAGTTTCTGTTAACCTGGGAACCCAGGGAAGTGTGAAGAATGATGTAATGTAACCCAGGGAAGTGTGAAGACTGATGTAATGTGAACCAGGAATGTGATCTTAAAAACAGGGAGAATCAGAGAGCATTAAGCATTTTTGTCTTGACCATTCAACTTATCAGCACTGTCTTACTCTATATGTAAGTTTATCTTAGACTTGCGTTTTCCCTTAGAAATAGCTAGAAACTAGAAAGATTAGACTAGGTGTTTTTCTGTGATGTCAGAACTGTACTACTGAATTATTTTAAGTATTTCTCTGTGATCTCTGAACTCTTGATTAGCACTGTGTAGTAAAAAGTATTGTCTTGTGTTTTGACTATTTGTTATTAAATATTTTTATACCCTTTCAACTGTGGCTGTTTTTGGTAGAGATAATTTAAGCTCTTTAGAGTACTTGCATGCCTTTGGTAAATTGTACAAAGCCACTTCAGTAGCTTTAGCCCTGAGCTATACTACCAATTGGATAATAATATTGCACAGTAATAATTTAACACCCTTTTAAGAGCCTTTGAGTAGCAGATAAATATTAGTGGGTGGTGGAAGCTGGTACTACTGTATAGTCTGGGAAAAGGGGCACAGCTGGAGAACCTGTGCCAGCCTTCCCCAGGAGTGTCTGTGTGGTTGTATAAACTCTTCTCAAAGTGTGTGTGTGTGTGTGTGTGTGTGTGTGTGTGTGTGTGTGTGTGTGTGTGTGTGTGCATGTGTTTGTGTCAGCTACTTGGGCAGGGACATGAAGCACTGGTTGGACGCAGGGGGTGCTGGAGGTTTTAGCTTGCCCACTAGGCTGAGATATGGAACCAATAGCTGTGCCAGTGGGGAGTCTTGTTGGGGACCTGGAGAGCAAGGGAGTGATCAGCCCCAGACTGACTGTGATCTCTGTGTGCTGTTAAGGGAAATTGCACTTTACTGTGTGTATTTGTTATCCTTTCCTCCTATATGAGATGCCCCTCACTGGTGTTAGTAGTGAGGATTGAGGCTCCTTGATTGCTGGACAAGAGCATGGGCATCACACCTAGGGCCCCTCCTGTTCAGCATATTCATAAATGATCTTAATACTGCCTCCTCTCAAGCATCTATCATACATTACGCAGATGATTAAACCCTCATATGTGCAGCATCCACAATAACTCAACTTCTTACAGTCATACAAAAAACCTTCTCTGATGTTGAAATGTGGCTAGCAAACTCACAACTCATTCTCAACCCTAATAAAACTAAACTTATGATTTTTCATCCATCTAACCCTACTAACCTCCCAGCTAACTTTTATATCACTGGCAGTAATAATACTAGGATTTTCCCAGATTCCCAAACAAAACTTTTAGGTGTCATAACTGACAAGACTAAAATTTGACATACACATTTCTAGCACAATCAAAAAGGTTCACAAGAAAATGGGAACAATGTATAGAAACAAACAATTCTTAACAGACACTGCAAGAATAGCCATAGTTAGAACCCACCTTCTTTTCTCACTCTTATATGCATCCCCCATACTTACCAACCTCAAAAAGTCAGAACTAAGTAAATTAGAATCATGTTACAATCGGATTGCCAAATTTGCAACAGATTCCACACATTCAACCCGCCACTGTCAATGCCTAAAATATCTTTCTTGGTTGGAACTACCTCATGTTATGAACTATAACCAATTAATAGTATCTCACAAAATAATGCACAATGCTGACAATGTACCTTCCTTAAAAAATCTTCTACAACCCTAGTCTAACATTCATAGTCTTCGATCATCTAACAAAGACTTACACCAAGTAACCAAAGTATCCAATACAGCTGGCAACTCTCTTTACTCTAACTTTGTTGCTAAAAATTTGAATACCTTTCCACATAATATTAGATCTGTAAGCAATCTTAATCATTTCAAAATATCTCTCAAAAGACACTTATTTTAATCCTGGCTTTGCACATGTAACACTCCAGGTTAATTATTAACTTAGCAATACTTATACAATTTAGCTGTACGTACTAACTCTGTTAACATATCCCTTTTGACAACACTACTTCTCTATAAGTAGTTACATTTCTAGCTGCAACTCTCACCACGGAGATATTACTAACTATGCACTACTTTGCCCAAGTGACTCTCCCTACTTAGTTTCCTAACTAATGTTATGTTCCTCCACATATATAAGTTTAACCATATATTTATCTATATTCAAGTGTTTAAAGCCTTGTTCTATTTGGTACTATGTATATATTTTTGTTTTTACATTTTTATCCTGTAAATGTGTTAACACTCATTTTTTGGTCTATAATTTCTATTACTTGATGGGATGATTTTGTATGTAAGCTTAGGCTGGAGCTTTTCTCCCTGTGCCTCCGCTGAAAATGGGCACTGTCCCAGTCGTACCATCCAGGTAAACAAATGTAAAATAAATAAATAATAAATAAATACATCTCCATTCCATAATAGTTTCACCTTCATAAAATACACCTAAGCTGCAGTCACCAGAATAAAGTGAATGTGTTCCACAGTGCAGTTAGCCAGTGATTGACTAGTGGACTGTGGGGTAAAAACCTGCGACTCACACATTCCTTCTGAGGCCATGTCATTGCCTTGGAACTGGTAAGAGAACAATAATTGGAAATGATTTATTGATGTTGCCCAAATTCATTCCCAAATTTGCTGCAACAGAAGTTATCTAATGCAGTGTTTCAAAATTGTAAGGCTTGTGTCCAAAACTGGATGCAAGGCTTTGGCAAAAGAAAGAGATGTTATATACTGCATGAGTGATACCAAAATGACTGCAGTTTGTGTCAGAACCAGGAACACAGTCTTCAGATGTTTGAGTTTCCACATGGCTTAGATTCAGTTCTTATGATCTTTGAAAACCCAGCTCTATGATTCTAATTTTATGCAATGCAAAACCTGATCCCTACTCTCCCATTTTCACACTGCAAATCTTGTATTCTAGTCAGTATGTGACCACACTTCAATAAGGCAAATTCTGAGCTGTGTAATGGCTTTATTTTGCATTTCAGTTCAGAAAAAGCTATAAGTTAGGCAAGTACTTTAAATCAGTAAGAATATAAAGAAAAAATGCTGTATTACTGTTTGCACTGTCAGTGGTTTGATAGGTAGCACATTTACCATTTATACCAGAACACCAGAGGGCTGTGTGTTCCACCCTCAGAACATGTATCTGGATGCTAAAGCACAGCATGATATGGCAGAGTTCTTGAGGTGGCACTCTTCCAATGAGACATTAAATTAAGATCATCTCTGTCTGAGCTGTTGGTAGTTCAGATGGATTTAAAAATCTCATGACACTTAGTGAGAGACAGCAAGGGAGTACGTTTTGTGCCTTCATCAAATTTTATCTTACAATTACAATTGCCATGTATTGTTACTTTGGTATTTTAGAAGTAAACATCTGTGTATATTAAGGATGCATGTGTTTTGAAAGTTGCAATGTACAGTGCTTCTGTTTCCCAAGTGAACATGCTTCACCATGTGCTATTCTTGATATTATTACTCTAAGTCACTTAATTACTGTTCCTGTTCTGTTTTTCTTCATTGACTTAATGCCAGTACTTAACAAAGCACAATGTACTTTTAATGAACTGCGTGTGTAGGTAGAGAGAGGAGACAAAGAGATAAAGAGGGAGAGACAGATGGGCAGACAGATAGTCCAAAATAGAAAGACTGACTTTTGGACTCTTAAGGTAATGTGTATTGCTACATACTGGTTTTACGGTTTTCTTATTATACCATACAAACTGGTTTGCCAGTCAAGAAACAAGAATGAAGAACTACGTCAGTGACTTTTGTAATATTTGTGGAAGAAATGTTAATTCTGTATTTATATCTTTTGTACTTATTATTTACTTAAAGCCCAGCAATAATAAATTACTTTATTTACAGGTGTAATTTGACAGCAGTGTTTATTTAGTGTAAAATGTATTTACATGAGATAATTTGCATGTTAATAGAAAGAAATCCATCTATGATGAATGTTGCTGCTTTGTATTTGGTTATTCTAATAAATGTGTTGTTTTCCAAGTCCTGTAAAATCTCCATCAAGAAATGTAAGATGGGGTCGATATAGGGAGGCTATTCAAGTGTGTGTTTCTTTTCATAGAATGAATATGCTTGTGTTAAAGCACTCTGTAAGTTTTGCATCTGATATGATGAAAGATTTTCAAGCCATCATAATTTTTAAAACAGATGTGGTTCTGAAATTAAATCTTTATTAATTTCTGGATATGTATTTGAAGTGTCTAACCACTTTGGTAACTTTATTTCTTTAACTGGTTGACTAATAAATCACTCTGAATAAAAAGGCAGCTTTTCAGCAATAATGGTTTCAGAATATGTGCTATTGTCAATATGTTTTGCTGGCAGCTTTTTATGTAGTAGCTGAGGAGGAAGAACATGCATAATCCATGCTAAAATTAAGTATTATTTGCCTGGTGCAAGAAAATAAAACCTGACACATAAATAAAAGTTCTGCAAAACTCATAAAAGTACAGTATTATTTGTGAGCACTACACATTGTTAGTTGTATGTCTGCACATGTATGAAGGAGGGTAGCATCTGAATGTATGAAATACTACTTGGAAAAATGCACGGATGAGGAATACCTTAAAGTGAAAAAGGTAGACCTTGTTTTATACAGAATCTTCTGGAAAGTGTGGATTCATGATTAACAGCCAGTTAAACCATTTACTAATTCTATGAGGTTGTAAAGTAAATTAGACTGAAAATGACTTGAGTAGGTATGTTTCAATTACTGAGACGATGGTGTTACTTTTCCATCTTAGGGTGATATTTTTAAAGTTATGAAAAAAATTTGAGTTAATAAATAAGTTCTATTAAGAATAACTGTAGGTGTGCTGTTCATGTTTCCTTAGTAACTAGTGTGGTTACAGAAATCCACAGTCCTTAATATGTATCAGTGGCACTAAGGAACTTTTGAGTTACTTGCTCTCTTATTCTGCACAACTGTAAAACTGTTACCTGTAGTATTACCTGTGATGGCATGCTATTCTCCTGGAAGGCTCTAAAATCAGGAGCCTGATGGCCATGAGAAGTAAAGACTTAAGAAGAGCAGAACTAATGGAAACTAGTTACTGAAGACAAAATGAGTTGGGCAGTAAAACAACAAATATCTAATCTCTACTTATTTTTCAACTATTTTCAATCTAATTTATGGCCTATTAACACAGAAATGTGAAATTAACATGTGGGCTACAGAGGTGTCGTTGGTATCATGTAACTAAGCCATGCTTTTGTTAGTTAAGTATCAATAAGCACTCATTTAATCGATGAAATGTTAATACAAAAGTTATTTTGCAGAAAGGTCTTGGAACTTACAAATGCAATTAATATTTTCCTTTCTACTAGCAAATGTTTTATAAAACTGGCATAAAGAAATCTTTATTAAACTTTGATTTTATGGGACACAAGCAATATAATATTATGTCTCCCTTTGTTTTGCTGTCTGTGTCATGTGTATATACTCCATTGTATGACTTTCATAAAATTAACAAAGTTATAAGAAAAATCATTAAATAAACTTTATACAGCTGTTAATTTAATCTTCAATGTTCAAGCTTTCATAAGGCTTGATAATGATAAACTGGCAACCACAAAACTTTAGTGGAGTCTCAGTGCTTGTCCATGACCCATATCCCTTCAAGACTGATAGCCAGTGACTCTAATACAGAGTTCGTAGAACTCCAGCTTACTTTGGGTAAGAGTAACTTCCAGCTTATAACCTGATGTAGATCTCCCTCCATGACCTGGATAACTATGCACAATTTCTGGCATTCCTAGAAGATACATCTACAAGCAATGACTTTTTAATCATTGGTGACTTCAAGACTTCAACTACCTCTCCATAGATTGGAAAATGTACACCTCTAATGTAGGGTATGCTCAAAGATTTTCAGATTAGGTAAACAATACTTCTCTGGATAAAATTATTCTCAAACCTTCCAGAGGAAGAAGAATTCTTGATTAGGTAATCGCTAACAAAGTCCCTGTCTGTTCCACCTCCCTGGTCTGCCCTTCACTTGTTAAGTCAGTCCATGAGCTAGTGACTTTCAATTTCCTTCCATTCACCCAGTAAACAACAGTACCCTCTTTAGAGACTTCAAATAGGCAAACCTCAGACTGCCAACTATACTGAGGATTTGTATGTCCATTTTGCCAAATGTATCAATCTAGAAGTCTCTACTAGTTACAAGTATTGGGCAATTCAAAAACAAAACAACCCGGTGGTCAGTTGACATACATTAACATTACAACAAAATGAAAAAAATATTCAAAACGCCATAGATGGCCAGAACTCCCCAGTACAAAGATAGTTTAAAAAAACTCAAAAAGCAACTGAAGATCGCTGTAAAGGTCAATGAAGCATCCAATGAAATGAAGTTAATATCTGAGGCTGTAAAAGTCAATGAAGCATCCAATGAAATGAGGTTAGTATGTGAGGCTAACGTAAGAAAAACTAAGAAATAATTTGCAATGCTGTTCTGAACTACTTCTTAATGAGTTATCAGGCTCCAACCTAAATGACATTGCAGATATATTGGCAAACAAGTTTGCTTTCAAGTTTTTCCCTGAAACTCCCACACAAAGTCAAATCATCCCTGATTCACTCCTACTCCCATACCATTCAAAGGAGCATGTCTTAAAGGTACTTTCAAAGATCAAAAGCACTAGGAAACACTGATAACATACTAGGTTGTCTGATACACTGTGTCAGACATGCACTTGCAGAACTCCTCCTTAAACTGTGTATCTTAAACCTAGCTACAGGCTATGCTCTTGATTTTGTGATGCCCCTCTACAAGGGAGAATCCACCACTGATCATTGAAAGTACAGGCCTGTCAGTTTTATGAATCTGCTCTGTAAAGCCATGGAGCACATCCTTTCTGGCTCGCTGTATTAATTATGATATCAGAAATTTCACTTGGCTTGACCTGCAACAGTGTGGCTTCATAAAAAGTGGATCCTACCTGCTAAATCTTGTCAATTTCTTTGAGGTCACTCAGGTGGTAGACAATGGCCATGCTGTTCATAATGCTTATTTTTTTCTTTCATACAAAACTGCTTTACTATATATAGCATGCAGTTTGTATTATGTTCATAATGCTTATATTTATCTGACTAAGGCATTTGATACCATACTACATGAAGGAATTGTAAAGAAACTATTGATCGTAAACATTTATCCCTATAAACATATGCCCCAACCTGGTAAGATGGCTAGCCAGTTGACTCAAGGATGGAACACACATTGTCCAGTT
Source organism: Protopterus annectens (assembly GCF_019279795.1). NCBI lineage: Eukaryota > Metazoa > Chordata > Ceratodontiformes > Protopteridae > Protopterus > Protopterus annectens. The sequence continues at coordinate 697,351,769 of NC_056727.1, forward strand.
AATATATGCATCTTCTAACAAAGATAGGTGACCAGTGGTGCCCCTTAGGGGATCTGTGACTGGACCCCTCTTATTCAGCATCTATTTATCTGTCCTCAAAACAAAAAAAAAAAACAATGACCTCTGGTTGACCAAGTTTGCAAACTAGATGTAACTGTCAAAACTCCTGAAAATACATATTCCTTTCAAAATGAACTTACACTACTAAATACCCGGTGGATAGAAAAAGGACTGAAACTAAAGACCAAGAAATGCACTAGTAACCCCCTTCAGTAAACAGCAAATACCTGCAACCTACAGTATTGACAATAAATACCCAATTATCAAGCAAAACAGTGGTTGGAGATTTTTGGCACCTGGGTGGATAGTTCCTTCTCCTTTGATCACCACATGGCTACCGTAGTCAGGATATCCTTCTGTATTTTTACAGCTAACTGTCAAAAGCATTTTTTTTTTCAAATCAGAGGAAGTGATTGTTTCCCTGTATTCAGCCCTGGTCAGACCCATTGCATATTGTAGAATATAATAAACCCTTTGGCATATACCTCACCCCAGAGGTTTCTAACCAAAAATATCCTTGGTCTTAAGAATCGTCATTATCATGAGGAACTGAAAGCCATTTCTCTACATTCTTGTGTTTTATAGACTCCCGATGAGTTATTTGTGTCTTGCTTACTGTACCCTTAGACAGCCTGTTATCCTAAAAATCCTTTTTCTTACTAAGTCAAATAGTGCAGCTAATACTTGTACCAGAGATCTAAACCTACATCGGCAAGTAAATAAAACACAGTGGATGGATATGTTCATTACCCAACATGTTTCCTTGCTTTGGATTAGACTTTGTCTGCAAGTCAAGCAATGTGGTTCCATGTTTTCCTTCTAACATAATTTAGATGACTGGATGGGTACCCTTAAATTTACTCCAGAATTTACAGGTCTGACTGTTGTAGAAAAGGTGGCAAGGCACACACATAGTCATTTGTCTTATTGTTTTGTAATCCTATGATTCTATGATCCTATGAAGCATCATAACTGAAACATATAAAACACAGAAAAATGCAAGTACACATACTCACAACAGAAACTATTATACTAAACATAAAAACATTTTTCATGCAGGACCCCTGGACCCAACAGATGGAACTCTGCTCCATACACCTCTGTTTTCTAATACTGTATTTGAGGTCACACAAGCTAAGAGGAAAAGGAGACAATAAAAAGACTCATATCTTCCATTTTATTCATGTCATGTGACAACAAGTAATCTATTAAGGCACCTAATAAAAAACTTTGATGAACTGAAATGCTGAAACTATTAAAAATAGCCAGATAATACCAAATGAGTGCCAATAAACCAGCAGTCAAAAACAATAGGAAATCATTCACAAAGGAATTTTCTGCTTCCTATCCATGTATTGTCACAACTTTTGTCTAGGTGCAGCTGGGTGGCATTATAAGACACGAGCAGTGGCATCACTATCTGTGGACAGCAGTAATATTTGGCACCAGCAACAATATTATTTTAATTCCTGATAAAATATGCTGGATACAGTTTCTTACTAATAAGATGGTTTGGTGACAGTACAGATAAGTAATATTATGGGTGACTTCTGGTGGTTTCAACCTGTCATCCTGGGGTTGAGACCTTCAATCTTCATTTGCCTATGTCATGACTGCATGCAAGCCAGTTAATTAGATAATGCTCCTAGGTCACCTCTGAAAAAGAGGCACTTGTAGTGGGTGTATCCAATTAACAAATAACTTTTTTTTCAATTTCAGATTATTAATTATGACTTTAGTGTTGTCTGCTACTGCTGTGCTTTTACTTTTCCTTAAATGGCCTTCACAACTGCATGCAGTACTCAAAGTCTGGTGGACATTTTGCCTCTTTACATCTGGAATCTGTCCACTGAGGATGTACCCCAGCATTCTGTTTGTTGCTGCCACTGCCCCCTCACTCTGTACCCAGCCATTTAATCCCGGCATGATCAGTACCCTGAGATCGTTTTCCTGTTCTTTTGCCAAGACTTCCTCTTCCCCAGCTGCTGCATAACTCTGGGGTTGTTGTGGCCCAAGTTCAGTGCTTTACATTTGTGGTCACTGAATATTAACTGTCAGGTTTCTGGTCATTTGCCAACTTCACAGAATTCTTTGTTTGACTCCTCTCCCTATCCTTGATGTCTGTACATGTCTTTGTGTCACCAGCAAAGAGGCTGACTTTGTTCTCTTTTCCCCTCAGATATGAATGAGAAAAACACACCGAAGAATACTGGACCCAGGACAAACTCCTGGGGAATTTTACTAGTTAATTCCTTAATTTCAAGCATTGTCCCTCTCACCACAACCCTTGGTGTCCTACCATTCAGTCATGCAGCCATACAGTTGTTAAGTCTTGGCCCTACCCACAAACTCTGCAGTTTTTCTATCTATCTCCTGTGTAGAACAGAGTCAAATGTCTTGCTGAAATGCAAATAGCCTGTGTCCATCGATACTTCCCTTTCAAGCTTTCCTGTTACCAAGTAATAAAAGTGAATCAGTTTTGACTGGTAGCTCCTTTGGTTATGAACCAGTGTTACTTGCCTTTAGAGAGATTGCTGTCCTCTAGAAATGTTGCCAACCTTTCCCTCAGGATTTTCTCCTTAATTTTCCTTGCCACTGATGTTAAGCTAAAAGGCCAGCAGTTTCCCATATGTTTTCTGCCTCCTTTGTAAAAGGGGACCAGAACTTTCTCCTCCAGTTGTCTGTCACATCTGCACCATATAGTGATCTGCTGATCTCCATCAGTGAACTTTCTCACACACTGGCCAGATGTCGGAGGGCTCTGTGAAGCAGCCCTCCTGTCTTCTACTTTATCCTAAGAGCAGAAAGTTTCCCCTGAACATCTATTCTTGGTATTCTGATGTCTGCTCACTGATCTCCCCATTCTGTGCTGCCTCCCTTCCATCATGATGTCATCATCTTGCTGTCTTTTGTGAAGACTGAAGTGAAGCATTTATTCAATACCTCTGTTTTTCCCCCAGTCTTCTGTGATCTCCCTGCTGACTTTGCTCAACCTGGCCAGTTATGTTCCTCTCTTTCTTCTTTCTAATATGTACTTGAAAAAGCCATTGTTTTCATTCTAGATACCTACTATTTCCTTTTCACTTTTGACTTTTGCTGTCCTCACCAACTTTATTACCTTTTTTTGTTGTTTTTGTACTGTGTCTCCTCCACCTCACCATCCATTTCTTTCCACCTCTTTTACTCCATTTTTTGCCTAATTGCTTATTTCATATTACTGCATAGCCACACTGGTCTTCTTCTCTCTTGCTTTTATTTTTGCCTCTTCCTCACACCCTTGTCCATGGCCCTGAGTTTCCTTCCCTTATTAACTCTCTTATTTTATATCCAGGATTCAAGTCTTCATTGACCACTCCCACAGCATAGTTTAATCCACTATACCATAGTAAGATCTAATACCACCATATTTGTCGTTTTATTTTTATACTTCCCTCAGCTCTAAACCACACAGTGAAAACATCACTGGTGGCTAATGGTGATTTAACCTATATGTCCATGAGAATCTCTGCATTGGATAAAGCCACTATAATGTAGAAGTAGCTGAGAAGCAGTGGAAACATGAACCACGAAGCATTATAGAGAATGGTGAAGGTTATATTACATGGGATCACCATTACCAACAGTTCAAAAAGAGTACAAAAGAAAAAACTGATATAGTAATTTAGGAAAAAAGACAAAACTAGAATTGATAATTGAAATTGTGATTAGTGTCAAAGGGCAGAGAGAGACACAAAGTCATAAAATATTAGGATTTGCAAACAGAAATGAGAATAATGTGACAGTTCCATTAGTAGTAAGTGCAACAGGACTAATAAAAAATAATTTACAATCATACTTAAATATGCTACCAATACATCTACTCCATAAGAACTGTAGAAGGGGACAATTCTGGGCACATTATGATTGCTGAGAAAGGCAGTCCTGGCTAACATCAAAGACTGAAACAAGATTGATTTCATGAACTTTAAACATGCTCTGACTTAGGAATGGGATCCATTCCTCTCATGGTGTTAGAAACCTAAAACACTTGGAGGAATCAGACAAAGATAAGACTACAGCTAGAATTCTATCCTTTCTGGTATAGACATGCACCATTTAGCTCAACTGCTCATGGTCCAAAACCTCATTTAGCCCCTCCACTACTTCTCTACCTTGGAGCTCAGGATCTTCTATTCTTCTCCTGGCATATTTAGACTCTCCATTTGCACTGCCCTTTTCCTCCTAACTCAGTCTGTTCCCTTTTCCAGTCTTTCATCCTCCTAGCTTGTGTCTTACGAATGATATGCCATAGAAATCCACCAGTTTTCTCCCCTTCCTTTACCTTGACTGTCAAGGCAGTTAACATAACCTCTAACCCTATCCTTTCTCCTTGGTGACCTCACATTTGATGCCCTCTTTTATTTAGGTTTACTGCTCCAGTCTATCCCTCCCTTCTCCAACATCCCTGAACAACATATACTCAATACATCCATATCCCACACCTCGTGTCACTGGACCATGTTTCTGTAATAGCAGTAATAATGACCACCCTCCCTTACTGCATCACTGCTTGTAACTCTTCATCTTCCTAGTCAGACTGCATCCAGTGCAAAGTAAGATTACTTGGCCACAGTCCAAGCCATCCTTATCTGTTCTTTTTCTGTAGGTAAACTCATGATACAGTTTGTTGAGCTGCAGTCCCAACAAATGAAAAAAAGTATAGAGTCAACTTTCTTATTTTGTGGTTCAGAACTGTTGTGCATGTGTTGAGTTCCAGTTTCTGTTAAAAAGGTCAGCTTACCTGGCTAGACTGTTTTCATCATTGACAGGAGGAAGAGGAAAAAGAAGTTGGACAAGTTTCTTCTGCTCTCTTAATTTATAATATTCAAATGAAGAAACTTAAACAGCATTTCTGCTGTCACAGAAACTTTACATAACTTTTTTCCATTCTTGACCCTCTTTATTGTTGGTATGGGTATGCCTGGGAGAAATATGGCACTAATGTTTGTTGTCTGAAATACTGTAACTTAAAGCAATAGCTAGCTCAGTTAGTACCCTGGGTAATTCCCAGACTGGTATCTGCACCCTTCTCAACTCAAAGATGAAGATAAAAAAAGTACTTAGGACTGCAAAACTGTGGTAAGAAACTTCTTCAAACTACTTGCTGCATTTCCTAAAAATCTAAAAGACAATTTAACAAGCCACAATATTAGCCATGTTTAAATGAATGACAGTACTCCACTTATACCTGATTGGCAACACTTCTGAGGTGCAGATTGTATCCCCTAACAGCTTGTGCCTGAGGCTCCCACCCCCTTTTCTCCAATCCAACCATGCTACTGGAGAGGCCTCTGTCAGAACCTTGCTGTAGCCCTTAAATATCTGATATTAACTTTCCTCTGTCTGAAATATTTTTACATATTTTGAAATTACATTTCTCAATCCAAGTATAACGTTTACCTGAATCCCCTAAAAATTTCACAAACTCACTTTTCACTAGATTATAAAATAGAATTTAAAGAGTGAAACATGCGCTACATAATCATGCATGCACTGTGCATACAAAATAAAGAAGATTGTCTATCTGTCTGTGTGTAACACATAAGGTTCTTCTTTTATATCCTGGACTGAGAACGGACACTATGATATGACCATGCATATATGTTGGATTTCAGTCATCAGCATTACTTGTAACCTAAATTTTTAATGGTACTTGCAAATATTTCAACATTTTGTCTCTTTGCTCCCAATGCTCTGTATACCTTTTCAGGTAGAACAATTAGTAATAATAGCAATAATAATAATAATAATAACTACAAACCAAGGTGATTACACAAAGTTACCTTTAAGACAAAAAAGCATAGCATAGCTATTATATATGGCTATTAGCTTTTGTACTCAGTTTTGAAAAATGTAGTATAAGATGTAAATGATCAACCAATTTAATCACATACTGAATTTTTATGACTGCAGGTGGGACTACTTTGAATTCATGAAATTAAATTTCCCTAAGCTGGGAATTCCAAGATGGTGGTCGTCTAAGAAGCACCCTCTCCTTCTAGCTCTAGTTACTATTTTTTGGTCAAACCTATTTTTTGGCTTTTATAGGCTAAAATCGTATATAACTGGCAAGTCTCCTCTAACGTTCACTCTTGTGAGATTTCTGAGAATATATAAATAATTCTAATCTACGTTAATTGCCTACTTTAACATACTGCAAGTTGCGAGTGAACCTACACGTGGATGTATAGAGGCCCTAATTCCAGCACCATACCTAGTGACAGCACCCATAAGTTTTAATAATGATGTACAAAATGTCAAGAGAATCGGAAAATATGGACACTCAAACTACGAAATCCAAACTGTCTGCTATTTCCACATCACCAGAGAAGGAAGCAAAAAGGCTAAGATCATCAAAATCAGTTCAGGAACATCTGAAAGAGCCGATCAAACAAAAGGCCGAAAGTTCACTGTTAATGGATGAACTAAAATGTGCGCTCTCACCACTACAAGAAGCTATTCAGGAACTATCAGCCAAAATGAATTCCTTTGATCTAACAATTAATAAAATTGCTGATAGACTAGATCTAGGAGAAGAGAGATCTAAGTCAAATGAATTTGAAATAGACCATATAAAAGAAACCCTCCAGTCGAAGGATAAAGCTATTAGCGATATGCAAGCTAAAATCTTAGATCTCGAAGCGCGAAGCAGGAGGAACAACTTGATTGTAAGGGGTCTAAGTGAAAACTATGAACCAAGCCAATTGATAGAAGTCGCGTCTCAAATCTTCAATAACATATGTCAAGAAATAAACTCCCCACATAAATACATCATTGAGAGAGCACACAGAGCGCTCCGGAGGCAGCAATCGAATGCACTACCAAGACCAGTATATGTGAAATTGCTCAATTATCAGGACGTTCAATCCATTTTAGCAGCCTTCAAGAAAGTTAAACAATTCACATGGAACAATCAAGTAATCACAATTACACAAGATCTTCCCCTTGAAATAAGGGAGATGCGACGTAAACTTGCCCCTTATTGCACTGACCTTATTCATCAGAAAGTTAAATTTCAAATGAAATTCCCCTCTACGTTGTCCTTTACACATAAAGAAATAAAGCTCTCTATGTCATTCCCTAAAGAAGCGGAAGCTATATTTGTAAAATGTTTTGTCTCAGCTCCCTCCAACTGATGATTTTCTACCTGAGCCTTTGGTACAAGAGTAGAGGATCCAGCCTTTAGAGATATCCCTTCAGCATTAGGAGTACTTTGGCTTATTTCTAAGCTTCGTATCCTGATTTACATAAAATATGGTCTTTTCTTCTTTTTAAACAATAGGAACATATTTTTAGTTCCGGTTGAAGGAGGGACCCTTTATGAGATGGGTCTACCTAATCTTGATAGATGCACATCAAAGACGGAAATAGACTTCCTGCATCCTGTCTGACTTAGTCATGATCGCTCCCTAACATGAACACTAATAACTTCAGGTATGAAGACTATTCGGGTTGATCATGATATAACACAGAACTTAACGGTAAGGGCTTTATCTAAACTATAAGCCTGAGAAATATACTTTGTTGGACACTTCACCTAAACCAACAAATTAACATTATTAGTAGCAGATACTGGATGTTGGCATTATATGGTATCATCGCGCTACAACTGACAGTTCGGAGTATAGTATTTTCTATTGACCAGAATGTGAAGTCGCCTATGACTACTCTAAAACAACTAGATGTTGACAGGAAGGCCCGTTAAGTGCTAAAAGGAAGCTGCTCGTGTGTTATTTAGTTAGAATAAATATGTTGTAATTTCCATAGCTAGCATTTTACTGATTTCTGAAAAGGATTATCTTGTTACTGATGCATTTGGCATGCAACCTACTTCTATATGTTCAACACAACACTTTTATAGCATACTAGCTCTAATGCAGTAAGTAGATATGTGACCTATACAGTGATAAGTTATCTGACGAAATATTGGAAGCTATTAGGATATATTAAGCAGGGTATAGATGACCTGGCTCGGAACTGGAATGAGATTGTATAATATTTATAAATATAGTAATACCCTTATTGTACTACTTTTAGTAATAATTGTTAAATATTACATTGATGTATGGATACCTAAAATATTCCACTCTTACATTCTCTCAATTGTTATTGTAGTGTGGTTAAGCACGGGGGTAAAATTGAGGGTATTTTGTGCAATTTATTTACAATATGCTGCATTACTCTTATATAATATGTTTTTTTCTTACCTCTGTCTCCATCTAACACTACCTCTATGTTTCACCTTATTATACTCAGGTATTATGAATAGTACCTGGAAGGTTTCCTCATGGAATGTGGGGGGACTTAATGATAAAAATAAGAAAAATCTAATAATGCATCTGTTACTTAAGTCTAAATCGGATATATGTTTCTTGCAGGAGACACACATGCTAAATAATGACTGGGTCAATGATATAGGGAAGTCACGGATTAGAGATATTATCCCTTCTGGGGTTAACCACAATTCCAAGGGGGTGGCAATTATCATTAAAAAATCTTTCCAACTACAGATTATTTCCAAAGGATCAGATCAGGACGGTAGATGGTGTTATTTTACCTGTCTTTTACAAACCCTAAAAGATCATGTACTATTTCTAAACATTTATGGTCCTTGTTCAGGACAAACAGATTTCATTATGTCTATCTACAACCTCCTGCTTAAATTCCCAAATCACAAATTTGTTATAGGTGGGGATTGGAACACAGTTGTGAACCCTAGTGTAGACCGATCATGTAAGAACAAACTCTCTAGTTCACTGGTATGTAGGGCTCTCTTAGACTTAATAGAGGATTTTGATTTAATAGACCCAATTGTGTTTACTACTGAAGCTGGTAATAACAAATCTAATCACTTTACTTACTTCTCTAAATGCCACCAATCCTGGTCCCGTATAGATTACTTTCTAATCTCAAACACATTAGTTAATAGACAAATCAAATTCACAACAGAACCCAGATTCCTCTCTGACCGTTCAAAAATAGAACTGGAGATATGTCTAAACCACAGCTTAACCTCAATGTATAAAATATCAAATTGGTCTCTAAATAGTAACCTACTCAAAGAACAGTCTCTAATCATAGAAATTAAGGATACACTTAATGACTTGTTTGGGACATCACAGGATGGAGACATTTCCTTTGATATTAGATGGGCAGCAGCGAAGGCAGTAATTAGGGGAATACTTATCAGGAAAGCTAGTTTTCTTAAAAAATTACGTAATAACAAATCGACAGCACTAACCTCGGAGATTAAATTCTTAGAGAATAAACTTATAGATAATTATTCCTCAAGTACCGAAAAGGAGTTACAATATAAACAAAAAGAACTGTTTGAACATCATCAATCCAATCTGTCTATCCAAGAACTCTGATATATCTCAAAATTTTCAGAGTATCTACAAACCCCCTCCAAGGCCCTTGCCAGAATAATTCTCAATACACCCAGTTCCCCAAAATATCCTGCATTCAACATAACAACATGATTTACAGATCTGATGAACAAATTATTCAGTTATTTCACCAAATATACTCCAGAATTTATGCAAGCAATAACCTGCTTTCTACAAGGGAAGAGATGGGAAAATTTCTAAACAAGATTACCTTCCCAAAAATAACCAAATTACAGAAGGACTTATTATCAGCTCAGATAACCAAGAAGGAAATTCTAGAAGCCATAGGTAACCTGAAGCCAGGGAAAGCTCCTGGCCCAGATGGATACTCATCTGAGTTCTATAAAACATTTAAAGATACCCTGGCTCCCATCTTACTAGAATTATTTAAATCTTTCACTAATAAAGGTATATTGGATTTATATATCAACCACTCTAAAACCATTTTGATCCCCAAAAACACTTCAGACAATACTAATGTCAATAGCTATAGACCGATATCGCTTATGAATGTTGACATAAAAATTCTTTCTTCCATAAACGCTAATAGGCTTAAAAAAGGTATGAATGACTTGATCTCCCCAGAGCAAACAGGATTTATGGCTAGCAGACATACATGGGACAATACCCTAACATTAGACACTATAATAAAGATATCTAAAAAAGAAAAAAATCCTAAATATGCTTTGGTGTTGGATGCTTGTAAAGCCTTTGATCGGGTAAACTGGAATTTTTTATTTTTGGTTCTATCAAAATTTGATCTCCCCCCTGAATTTATCAAATTGATTAAGGTCCTATACAACAGTTCATATACTTGCCTATACATAAATAAAAAATATTCTCAACCTATAAAGATTACAAATGGCACTAGACAGGGATGCCCTCTTTCTCCCCTATTGTTCAATCTATACTTAGAAGCCTTTCTGTTGTTTGTAGTCCAGAAAACGTATCATTCTATTCCTAGAATATGTAACACTAATATTAGCTTTACAGCCTTTGCAGATGATCTTAATCTTTATTTTATGCACCCTACATATGACGCTATGAAAATAATTAATTCTCTGAACACCTTTGCCACTATCTCTGACTATAAAGTAAATACAAATAAGTCTCTTGTTTTCCCGATTAATCCTACAGCACATTGCCAGCACCTATTTCCAGATCTATCCTTTCATGTTAGCTATTCTCTTGATTATCTAGGAGTCTCATATGACCACTCATACTCCTCTCTCTTACAATCTAACTTGTCAAAGTTATGGATCTCTATTTCACAGGATATTTTGAGATGGCAACAATTAAAGCTTTCTACGCTCTCAAAAATCTCTATAGTTAAAATGAATATACTCCCCACAATTCTCTATCTTTGTAATTCCTCTTTATCCCCGGTCACAAGTACCTTCCTTAATAGGATTCAGAAAGACATTGCAAAATTTATCTGGTACCCTAAATCAGTCAGAATGTCATATTATAGGCTTACATTACCTAAAACATTGGGGGGTATGGCGATGCCCAGCTTCATTCTTTATTATAGAATTATTCATTCTAATAGAATATTTGCCATTGACAACCATATTCCAAACTCTTCCCCATGGGCACCTCTGTGGATTAAAATATGGTACAATCATGCGATCAGTAATAATATTAACCCTAAATCATTACCATTTCTGACTAAACTTACCCTCAAAGAATTAAAACTACATGATGCCCTAAAGGGTTTAATCAAAACTTGTCAAGAGCTCTTCCATTCCTTGAACTTAACTAATGCTCTCCTACTATTTCAACCCTTTCATCTTAACCCAAATGTTAAAATGAGCAATAAAATGATAAACCTAAACAACTTTCCACTGATTAAAGATTATACCTTATGGGACTTATACAAGTTCAAGCATTTCTCGTTAACGGAACTTAGGGAAGCTTTATCTTTGTCCAAAGCATATACCATTATCTTGAGACAGCTAAGAGATCTCACCTCATTTTTTCTCCAAAAATTCCCCAACCTAGACACTGAAATTGATTCTGTGACACATCTATTACAAAGCCTTAATTCCAAAAAAAATATGCTCTCTGTATCTTATAAATCCTTCTCCACCTACCTAAATAAAGGGAAAATCATCTTTGCAGACTACTGGGATCAACAAGGAGTGAATTTATCTCCCCAACAGAAAATTCTGTCAATAAAGTCTACACTCAAATACTCCCCGTTTAAGAAATTTACCTTCACTCAATTCATGATTACTAATAACTTATATTTAACTCCAGTTCACCTAAACAAATTTAACACATCTGTATCCACTTTATGTCCCTGCTGCTCATACCCCCGTGCGGATATCATTCACATAATGTGGTTTTGTAGATACTTTCATAGCTTATGGTGTTCTCTCAAGGTAAGACTAGACAAAATGGGATACCATAAATCTACACTATCTTGGGAAATGGCCTTGCTGCATATTACCAGGATTAACATGACATCTCTTAGATTTAGAGCACTTATCACCCTTTGTCTTTTAATAAAATTCTATATAACTAAACATTGGATGGATCGATCAAAGTTAACGTGGAGAGAATTTAGAGCTCTGGCAATTAAATACATTACCTCCCAGAAAATGATAATAATAGGCCCTTGCAAGAAAGCGGCATATCAAAAACTTTGGGATTTTATTTTTCTCTTGTTAACAGATGATTGAGATATCCCCCATTATTCCTACTTAAGTATAGTTGAAATTTATAACCTGGTCATTGATATTCCCCTTAATTATTTTTTAAGTAACCCCTCCATAGTGCATAGGGACTTAAATCTTCCTTGCTAGTTTATGTTTATCAAGAAAGCATAGAGGAAGGTATGGAATATATACATTAAGTTTTGCTGTTGCTTTCTTTCCCCTCCCCTTTATTGGTATATTTGTATGCTTGTTATTTGGAGTCATCTTATTCTCTCTCTTCTTTCCCCCTTTGCAGCATGATACTCTTGCTTTGAGCACAGTCAATGGCACTTGTGTACATAGGTTATTATGTTGTGTTTTGTATTTTTTTTCTTTTTTCTCTTCTCTCCTCCTTTCTTCTTTTACAACGATTATATAATAATGCCTATACAGAACTTCTGTTATATATCACCTGCTATGTTGTGTGATTGTTTTAATTTGTTATGTACAAAAATGTAATAAAGAGTATTTTGAAAAAAAATAAATAAAAATAAAATGCTTGAATTATAAAAAAAAAAAAAAAATTTCCCTAAGCTGAACATTCCTCCTAACTGTCTCACCACTCCAGATGACCATCAATACTAGAATGAGCGAGTCAAAGTACCAGAGTTACAATTATATATGTCGAATATCAAAAAATGAGGGCTTCAAATGTCAGTAAAAAGAACAGCAATAACTAATGAATATGTGAAGCAGTGATTACTACCTTGGCACAGTGCAGACACAATAGCTTAGTACAAGTGATTTGACTAGGTTGCCCCACAACAGCTTAGCATAGTGATAAGACAATCAGTAAGTAGTGTGTTAGTGTTGATTTTAAATACTTTTCTGTGTTTTTGAGCTGTGGTGAAGTAGAACTGGTTTATCAAGTTATCTCCTGGTGAGAGAATGGGGGGGGGGCTGGTCTGCTATTGCTCTGGTAACAGTTTGCTACTGATTTAAAGGACAGTGTGTCACTTGACTGGCCTGTATGCTCTGCTTTGTCATTTAAATGCCACGAGTCTACAGACATCGTCACTCTACTGTGCTGCAACTGCACAATGAGTCCCGTAGGACCCCTAATCAGACTTGGCCTTAAAGCTAAACCCCACTTAATTTGAGAAGTATGAGTTTCTATTTTTGTACTTAAATTAGCGTGCTGATGCTGATTTTAAATATTTACTGCTTTTTGTGCTAAAGGGGATTTCTAAATTTAGTATCTGCTGTTGTTAGGAAATCATTTTACCTAGCCAGACGAATCACAGGGGTATTTCTTCCAGATTTAAGGAAGTTATTATCCCACTCTACTCTTCCCTCATCAGGCCCATAATGGCCCCTTTGCTATGTACTTGTCTAAGCACATGACTCTGTTTGAGAGAAAGCAGCTGTTCCTCATGAACATAATCAGGGGTGTGCCCTACTTAGGCTACCCAGACCAACTTAAAGTGCTCCCTCTTTCTCTATTTTCTGTTTCCTACCGACTTTTGTGAGGTGATCTCTGTATAGCCAACAGAAAATCACAGAATACGGTTTTATGTGACCTCCTGCACATCCAAAAAACTATTAACACCCTAAACAGCTAGACATATGATCTTAACTTCCACCAAAACATAAATAGGTCCTGCTGGCAAGATAGATCGATATCCCACAGAATCCCTCTTTTCACACCTCTCAACTATCCAGAGTTTCATAGAATGTCCCGATTTTTGCCTTATATTTTTTGTCCATTCCTCATTAAATTTGTGGTTTTCTTACAAGTCATTGTAGATTTCAAGTCACTAAATAATAACAAACATTTGAATTTATACTTTGTATCCTTCAGTAAATGCACATTATTGCAAAACCTGTTATTCTAGCAACTTTATAGGTTTTTAAGAGGAGGATTTAAAACCTGGTCCTGATTTTGGCCATTTATTTCCCTATTATTTTTGGATTTGTCCATTTGTCTTGAGCAAAAAAGTTGACAGTCATACGTCTTTTATGGAATAGACTTCCTTTCTATATAAAACAAAGTGCCTCCCTGACTCTCTTTAATGTCAGTCTATTATGTCAATATGTATCTACACCTTTTTTTTATTTTGACTAGGCTACTAACAGTCCTCTGAATCAGCAGTCTAGGATTAACCTACTGACCTATGAACAATCAAGGGGGATGGGCTAATATGAATGCATTTTTGCTCCCTTCTGCATTCTAGTGTGAGCTGTGCTTCTTTACCTCTGATCTCCAAATAAACTGCATCTGACGACTCACAAGTTCAAAGAAAGGGGAAACAGTATGTTTTTTTCCTCACGATCATGTGACCTCAAGGGTAGTTTATGTAGAGAAAGGAGTTGCGGAAACACTGCAGAAATCACTGAATGCAGGTGGCATTACCTCTCATTAAAAAATATTTTTTTCCAGCTGTCATCACTTAGATACGCTGCGATAACATGCCAGCAGGCTGTAAGGTGGTTTTTGGTATGACATTGCTGTAAGCATTGCCTTAATAAGTCAAAATAGATCCATTCATACACACATACTCACACCTTTGTAATGCTGAATAATTTTCTTCCAGATTATATATACAATATACGTCTTTAGGCAATGAATCATAGACCAAGGTTTCTTCACTTGGCATTCAAATGAGTAAAAAGTAAAAATTACTTCTTTTGCTGCTGCTGAGGCTGGAAAATAAAAGTTCAGATTCTACGGTCAGTGTAAAAATAAAATGGAGAGCTTCACTGTGTTTTACTAAGTTAGATTTAAATGGTAGTATTTTTCAGTAGTTTCATATCAGATTTGCAAGAGCATAGTTATTTTCATGATATTTAAACAAAGACCAAAACTGATATCTGCATCTTGAAGTAATAATTGTGTATTTTGTAAACAAATTTCTCTTTGCACCAAGAGATATGTATTTGCCTTCGTTAGACAGAGACTTGAATAACCTAACCAGAAAAAGCCGAAAGAAGAAGAAGACAGAGACTTGAATGACAAGATTAAGTTACAAATGCTGCATAAAATAAACAGCAAAGTATATTTTAATATGTATTCCTCAGGTTTATCACCTCAAACTTAATTAGCTCCAACCACAGTCAGTGTTTCCACATCGGATTAGTTTTAAAGCGTATACAATTTTGATTTACTCTTCAGGAGATGCTGACACTTAGAATTAAAGTTACCATCTTCAGATTATTGCTAGCTATAAAACATCTCAAACAGAACAGATGAGTCAATGTCAGCAATTCTGGGTTTGCTAAGTCAGAATCAAAACAGCTGTGAAATACTGGAAAGGAAGCTAAACATCTGTTTGCCACCATTATTTATAAAACAGAATCTTTAATCATTGGAGAAATGCATCATATAAGATTGCAGATCATTTTGATTCATCTGTGATGTCTTGAGCAGCTGTGGATTTGAACTGTTTTTCTAGCAAATGAAGTAAAACCAAGAGCCAATGTAAATGACCCTACATGTTGGGCTCTTGATTGGGAATTTCTGCTCCTCCAATCAAAATGTGTCACTATTTTTATAAAATCTTGTGTATGGCAATGTCCACACACATATATCAATGCACACTGTCGTGTAAAGAGACAGCTACATAGGTTAGCCTTCTCTCAGAGCCTACCTCTTCTGCCTCTCAAACATTTCATTAATCTGTGATAACACTGGAAGAAATCTTGCTTTCCCATATGCCTTAACATCATACTAACAGTTTGTGTGGACAGCCATTTACTGACAAAACACACTGCCTACACTGGCATTGCCTGTACTTTCTTGGGTAGGAACATGATACTAACCACTATCACTGGTGCAAGGGATTTGAAGCAACTACTTAGGACAGAGATTCAACCCTATTACTCCACATGAAAAGAGGAAACAGTTGCTGGCCTGTTTTGTAAAAAGTGATGGTGGTCAGTTGCTCTTGAGGTGGAGACAAGTGTGTCTCTGTGGGGGGGTCCTCCTCATAGTCTTAGGCATGACTCATAGCAATACCACAGGGATAAATAATAGGACAGCAAGTTCAAGTCTGAATGTTTCAATGTCCGCTCAGTGTTCAACCAGTCAGCTTGTCAATGCAGGTTGTGAGTTCACCCCTACAAATGAAGTCTCAAGCCCTAGATATTCCTCACTGTCATTCAAGGATATTGGGCTTGGGAAGATACAGCCTTGGTTTTCAAGCTGGGAGGGGGTATAGACTTCACCCTATCTTTGGAGGAGTGTCTTAAAGCTACAGATGACCAGCTCTGAAGCTAGAGGTCAGTAGAGTCATCTGATTATGGATCGATAGTACTTGGGTATTAGGACTTTATTCCTGGGGATAGCTCCCGGACCAGCATAGTCCAGCAGTCATTGGATCAGCATCTCAGAGCCTCAATGTCACACAGATGTTTGGTGTTTGACAGGAGCATAGGCCATCCCCCATTACTGAGTTCACCCAGAGGCCTACTCCAGGCCTGTTGCAAGTTTCTTCCCATTCTACCTTTGAAGATCACATGAGTGAGAATTGATTCTCAATTCCCAGTGCCTGACACTAACCTATTACGCACCCCCCCCCCTCCGTTATTTGATCTTATGTTTACAGGCAGTGGAGTTCTCTGAGTCCAGTGAAATATAGAAGCAATTAAACCAACAAGGGACACATGGGGGAAAAAAACCCAAAGAAAAACATCTGAAAACAATGGCAGAACTAAAACTGGCAAGTAATTAATGCTTAAGAAAACAATCTAGCTTCATGCTGAAGACAGTTGATAATAAATGTTATAAATGATCTGGTGTCATAAACAAGGTACCATCTTAGCATTAATTAAACAAATAGTAAATATAACAGCAATCTCTTATAGCCATCATCTTTATTGATACAAAACAGTAAAGTAACAGACGGTTGATCTCTTTGTTGGCATAACTCTAATTATCAGGGACTCCTTTACTTTCATTTCTGTGGAGCTGTACAAGACCTGCAGGTACACTATCCTGTATTATACATATGCCTTCTATCATTCTTGCCATTGTCTGAAGAAAACTTGTGAATGGCATTATGCTCTTTGCTGGGTAATTAACACGAGAAGTCTGAAACTGGTGAAAGTTAACAAAATGTTAAAAAATGTGATTGTGGCTAAAACTGGTGTATTGTCCAGCTCACTTAAACTGACAATGACGCAAATAAATAATTGAGTAAACAGCTTATGTATAAATGAAGGAATGAATATAAAATAAATAAGTCTTAAGTTTTGTTGGCAAAATTTGTGACATTTGTTGCAATTCTAATACAAAAAGCCTGAATATTAAATCTTGTTTAGAAATGTCATATTATAAGCTTTGAAAATGTGGAAGTTGTAAAACAAATAATAGTACACTCACATACCTCTCAACTGTCCAGATTTTCACAGAATGTCCAGATTTTTGCATCATATTTTTCGTCTGTTTCTCTAAAAATTATGGTTTTCTAGCATAACATTAAAGACTGAAGTCATAAAATAATGACAGAAATTTGAGCTTTAGACTTCATATCCTATTTAAAATTCATGCCAATGCAAAACTGTTTGTAAAACAATATTTAAAATTTGTCCCTGTTTTGGGGCCTTTGACCCCCATTATTTATGGCTTTGTCCATATTTCTTGCTCTAAAAGGTTGAGGGGTATGTAACACTCACTATTTAAAAGGCTCATAGGTTTCATGGCTTCTATTATCATTCCCCAAAATGCCAACATATATTTCATATGATCCTTTCTCCATGAATGTCATTTATTTTATTTATTTATTTATTTATTTGTTTATTTATTTGGCATTTGTTAACTGTGTGTGTCCGACTGAGAAGGAGACCATTTTCAAAGGAGGCCTGGGAGAAAAACTGCACATATAAAACACAAAAAAAAAAAAAAAAACAGTGCTTAGTAAGATAGAAATTAAGAGAAAAGTTACAGTAACAATTGAATACTCAAGTAATCGTACAACAGAAGAGAGAAATTAAGAGAAAAGTTACAATTACAATGGAATACTCAAATACAGCTATAACAGTAGATACCAAAAATAAAATCATAGCTGTAATATATAAATAATGTGAAGTAGTAGGTAGTGGGATATTTGATACAGGAGGCCAGTGGAGATTGTTGCAGTCATATGTAGATTACTAGGTATATTGTATGGTAGGACAGGGCACAGAGCTTGGTAGTAGAAAGTGTAATACACAAAAGAAGTTATAACCAAGTAGAGAGGACAAAGGCAACAAAAAAGCAACAAAGAAGGGACATCATAATCGAAGATAGTGGTGTGCTAAGAAATTATGGGTAGATTAGGGTGGATGGGTAGATTAGGGTGGATGGCAGAGGGAATGAAAAGACAAAGAGCTGTGGAGTTAGGTTGGGCTAAGGCAGGAGCAAGTCCTTGAGTGTAGTGATGGTTCTGATAGACAGCAGGAGATTGTTCCATGCCAAGGCAACATTGTAGCTATATAGACAATGGTCTATTGTTCATTTGGGCTTATAGATTTCTAGGAGAAGCTGGTCAGAGCTCTGGAGAGGATGCTTTGGAAAATAATAAGGAGATGAGGGATGTGATTGTGGGGCAGGAGGTAGGTTTGTAGAGGACAGAGTGTATAAGGTGCAGTTGAGGTAGTAGGAACTGGTGGGTGAATGCAAGTCAACTTAGGGATTTGAGAGAGAGGCAGTTCTGGGTGTCGTAAGGTTGATTTGCAGCAAATCTAGCAATTTTTGTATAGGTGAGTTTGAGCTTAGTCTTTAAAGAGGATTGCAAGTTAGTTAAGATTGGACAGGTGTAGAGAAGACTTGGAAGAAGGTAGGCTCAGGCAAGACAGAGAGTCATTGGTGAGAAACTTTTTTGTTGAAATAGAGCAATCCCAGCTTCTGATAATTCTTTTTTATACAGTTATGGACATGTAGATCAAATTTAAGTTGGTCTTCAATGGTAGTTCCAAGAGTTTGGTGTGTGTTTTGACATTTATGACTGTGTTGTTAAGTGATGTGATGGTAAAGGAGAATTTATGATGAGACAGTGATTTTGAGAGAAACAGAAGTTTTGTTTTCTTGGGATTAAGCATGAGTTGGTTGTCAGTTAGCCAGGTTTCAAGAGAGAGTGGAAGGATGTTTGGGTTAGTGTGTGTAGGTGAGCGAGATTGTCAGAGGTGGAGATGATAATCGAATCATCTGCATATTGTATGAGAGAGGAGTTAGAGCAGAAATTGTGCAGACAATTAGTGCAGATGTTAAATAGTAGTGGTCTGATAATGGAGTCCTGAGGTACTCCTCTATTGACTAGAAGGAAGGGAGAGAAGGATGAGAGCCATTTGATGGACTGCTGTCTGTCTGAGAGGTAGCTAGAGAACCATTTAAGACTGAGGTTAGAAAGACTAAGATTGGACAGCTTGAAAGATATTTTGAGTGAGACAGTGTTGAAGGCTTTGGAAAGGTTCAAAAATAATCAAGAAAAAAGTTTGCTGTCTCTAACCCGAAAAATAGCTTGTGTGAAGGAAATAAAAACAGTTGCCATGCTGTGATTAGGGTGAAAGCCGTATTGGGTAGGGGTGAGCAGATTTTCCTGAAAAGGCTAATCAAGGTGCTGCATATGTATACATTTTTGAGTAGTTTAAAGTGGGAGTACAGGATAGCTATGAGCCTATAGCTTGAGAGGTCTGTGGAGTGTCATCACTTGTGGACTGGAATAGTATAGATTTTTTCCAGATAGTGGGGACAGTGCATTCTTGAATAGACTGTTGATCAGGATGGAAATAGGGAAGACTATCTGACAATGATTTTGTGTAGTAAGTGAGGAAACGTATAGGTTTAAAAAAAGGAATGATCTACATTTTAAGACAAAAATTGTGGTAATTACTGGTTACTCTTAAAAAAAGGTAATGTTACCTTTAGAATGCAGTGCTGAAATTCATCCATTTGAATTGCCGTATTTATCTAACTAAATTCTGGTCCATAGCTCTTATGCTTTTTATATCTTCCTCTAAAACTCTAACATTCTTTTTTAGAAGCAGCATTAAATCTACAGCTACTGAAATAAAGTGATACAATAAGGAAGGAAGGCATACAAAGAGATGAAAGGCTCATTGTGTCATTGTCAAAAGTAAATTTTGAGCAGAAGTTATGTGACAGCTATGGAATTAACAATATACTGTGCAAACAAACAGAAACAATGTGTGTTTTGGTGAAGTTCTTAAACTAATAAATGTTACTCAGCCATGTTTGCCAAGCCAATTACATTCTCACAAAACTGGTGCTTTTTTGCTGTCCTTCCCAAAACTGGTGGCATTTTATGTCTTATTTTCTTACCTATTGATTAAACCTTGCACAAACTGATCACAAATCTCTGTTCCAGAAGGTAATTTTGTGCAGTGATCAGAAAACAACCCCATAGGACACAGTTTTGAACTGCTTCCACAGTTGTTACATTGGGTCCCCACAGGTTCATAGGTTTATAGCTGTTCACTCGGCAAATGACCATAGGGGTCTTTGTAGGGCTAGTCTTGCATCCCAAATGTATCTGACAAGTTTTAGGAACCTTAATATCATTCTAAGGGGTATATGCAGGCTCAGGCTTGGGAGGTCAACCATTTACAGGCTGCCTCTGTCCATTAGGGATATAGCTGCTATATCAGGGGTGAATTTCAGATTCCCACCAACTGGTCCAAGTTATGTTTGAATTAAGTTAGGGTAGAACTCTCTTTCACAAGGGGTAGTCTATGAGACACATACCTATTCCATCATGTCACAAGCAAAGTTTAAGTCCCTTGATCCATAACAATGACCAAGCCCCCTTTATCAGCTGGACTAATTGCTTTGGTGTTGTCCTTTTGCAATCTGACTAAAGCTAACCGCTCATTAAAGCTAAAATTAGAGCATCCCTTTACAGGAAGAAAAGCTCTCCTATCATCATATAAAGTATGTAAATCATTCTCAACCAACTTACCAAAGGCTTCCACTAAGGGATGCATGCTAGGCATATATAAATTCAGTCTCCTAAAATTAGGAATACTACAGACAGTTGAGTCACTATCAAATTCAATTCTGAAACACAGGTTCCTCAAGAATAATTTAAAATCGATGATTGTTGGAATATTTCTAATAGGCAACTAATTTCTAATTAATATAGTGTGCGTCAGAGAGGACTTTCATTTATTCTGACTCAGTGTAGTAACTTGTCTGACACAATTATTGACCCTTAGTGGAAGCCTTTGGTAATTTGGTTGAGAATGATTTACATACTTTATATGATGACAGGAGAGCTTTTCTTCCTGTAAAGAGATGCTCTAATTTTAGCTTTAATGAGCAGTTAGCTTTGCACCCCAAAACTGGTGGCATTTTATGTCTTTTTTCTCCATTGATTAATGCATGTCCATATTTCTTGCTCCTAAAAGGTTGAGGTATGTAACACTCACTATTTAAAAAGGCTCATAGGTTTCATGGCTTCTATTATCATTCCCCAAAATGCCAACATATATTTCATATGATCCTTTCTCCATGAATGTCATTTATTTTATTTATTTATTTATTTATTTGTTTATTTATTTGGCATTTGTTAACTGTGTGTGTCCGACTGAGAAGGAGACCATTTTCAAAGGAGGCCTGGGAGAAAAACTGCACATATAAAACACAAAAAAAAAAAAAAAAACAGTGCTTAGTAAGATAGAAATTAAGAGAAAAGTTACAGTAACAATTGAATACTCAAGCAATCGTACAACAGAAGAGAGAAATTAAGAGAAAAGTTACAATTACAATGGAATACTCAAATACAGCTATAACAGTAGATACCAAAAATAAAATCATAGCTGTAATATATAAATAATGTGAAGTAGTAGGCAGTGGGATAGTTGATACAGGAGGCCAGTGGAGATTGTTGCAGTCATATGTAGATTACTAGGTATATTGTATGGTAGGACAGGGCACAGAGCTTGGTAGTAGAAAGTGTAATACACAAAAGAAGTTATAACCAAGTAGAGAGAACAAGGGCAACAAAAAAGCAACAAAGAAGGGACATCATAATCGAAGATAGTGGTGTGCTAAGAAATTATGGGTAGATTAGGGTGGATGGGTAGATTAGGGTGGATGGCAGAGGGAATGAAAAGACAAAGAGCTGTGGAGTTAGGTTGGGCTAAGGTTGGGCTAAGGCAGGAGCAAGTCCTTGAGTGTAGTGATGGTTCTGATAGACAGCAGGAGATTGTTCCATGCCAAGGCAACATTGTAGCTATATAGACAATGGTCTATTGTTCATTTGGGCTTATAGATTTCTAGGAGAAGCTGGTCAGAGCTCTGGAGAGGATGCTTTGGAAAATAATAAGGAGATGAAGGATGTGATGGTGGGGCAGGAGGTGGGTTTGTAGAGGACAGAGTGTATAAGGTGCAGTTGAGGTAGTAGGAACTGGTGGGTGAATGCAAGCCAACTTAGGGATTTGAGAGAGAGGAAGCCTTTGGTAATTTGGTTGAGAATGATTTACATACTTTATATGATGACAGGAGAGCTTTTCTTCCTGTAAAGAGATGCTCTAATTTTAGCTTTAATGAGCAGTTAGCTTTGGTCAGCTTGCAAAAGGACAACACCATAGCAATTAGACCAGCTGATAAAGGGGGCTTGGTCATTGTTATGGATAAGGCTTTCTAGTTTGATTCTATGAGACATATGTTACAGGATACTAACTTTTATATGGTTGTTCATCCCGCTTTTGTTGGTGATTTGAAAGTGAGGATACATAGAACCTTGGGTGATTGTTTACATAGCAAGTTTATTAATTTGGATTTATTTAATTATTTCTTAGTGGAGAATCCACTTATCCCTGTTATACAGGGCCTCCCTAAGATACACAAGGATGATCATAGTCCCCCGATGAGACCCATTGTTGCGGGTCGTAATTGGTGTACAGAACCCTTCTCCTTGTTTGTGAACAAGAAATTACATTTGGTAATACTTTTATATTTTATATTTTATATTATATATTTGGACACTAATATGTACCTTTTGCGAGACTCCAAGCAGTTTCTTGGTAATCTTTATGGTTTTACTGTAAGTTTATCCCCTACTATTGATTATTACTTGGTCAGGATGGATGTTCAATCCCTCTTTACAGTGATGCCAAATAATTTTGCTTTAGATTGCATGAAGCGTTATCTAACTAAATACAGCAATTATGATAGCTCATTTATTGCTCTATTATGCTTATGTATGGAGATTACCCTTGATAATAATGTCTTCATGTTTGATGGTATTTATTACTTACAAAAACATGGCGTAGCTATGGGCATCTCCAGTGTCAATAGCTACGCCAATATGGTCATGACCATGTGGGAGGAAAATAATATGCAATGTGTTCCCATCTTTAAGACTCATGCCCTTTTTTATAGATGCTTTGTCGATGATTTGTTTTTCTTAAGGGTGGGTGATGACCTTGAACTGAATAATTTCTATGAGTGCATTAACAACACAACCCCTTTTCTGAAATTTACTATGACATCTTCTCAGAGTGAAATTAATTTTCTTGATATCACTGTGAGTAGGTTGACTGATAGGAGCCTGATAGGAGCCTGGGTACTAGTGTCTATAGGAAAACATGCTATAAGAATGCCCTCTTACATAGATGCAGTATGTACCCTAGGCATGTCTTTAAAAATATAGTTAGGGGCCAAGGGATTAGAGCTTCCAGGCTCAATGCCTCGGATGAAGGCTTTAAGGCAGAGATCCATGATCTTAGAGAAAGATTATGTTCAAGAAGCTATGGTTTGGAAGAGATTGACAGGGAGTTGCACTCAATCCCTGGTTTGAGAGGTACAGTAGCGAAGCCGTACGTCACTCAAAGACCATTGGATAACTCTGATACTAGATTGACAACTGGTCCTGGCAGGACAACCTCTATGACCCTTTCCTATACTTCAGATATAGGGATAATTTCAGATGTTATAAGGAAACATTGGGATGTTTTGACCTCTGACCCCAAGATAAATGGTCTAGTAGGAGCCACACCTAGTTTTTGTTATAAGAATAAAACGTCCTTGAAGAGGTTGCTTTGCTATCCTAGATTCGCTACTGATATGATGAATTGTTTGGGGGGGTGTGACTCATCCTTGTGGAAAGCATAACTACTGCTGTTATATTGACAGCAGTGGTGTTTTTATACATCCAATACAGGTTTGCAATATACCTTTAAAGCTAATGCAAATTGCACTACATCGCATGTTGTTTATTTGAGTCATTGTGTGATCTGCAGAACATTTTATATTGGTAAGATGGACAGACATCTTAAATATAGAATCAGAGAGCATATTTGTAGTGTCCCTGTCCACTCAGTTAATAATGCTCTGTCCAAACATGTTATAGCCGAAGGCCCCAAACACATGTTTAAGTTTCTAGTGATGGGCATACTTCATCCTGACTTATGTGAAGGCAATATTCATAACCAAACAGAAACAAGGGAGGTTAGATGGATTATTAGGTTAAGGGCAGACCATGGTAGGGGACTTAATGAGAAGGTTCCCCTTAAACCCATTTTAAAAGGCTGTCCATTAAAGGTTTGATGTTTTTTGTATAACTATATATATATATATATATATATATATATATATATATATATATATGTATATATGTTCATAGGTAGGTACTAGGCTATCGGGCCAAGGGCCTATGTAAGCCTAGCCAGCAAGGTTCCATAGCTTACGCCACCCAAGAAAGTTATTTTCCTGTGCCACTGTCCAGCAGAGACACAGAAGTGATCCCTGGGGTGTATTTCCTATTTCCCATCCACTCATCAAGATTTTTCTTGAAGAGTGCTACTGAAGAACTTTGCTTGACATAGATGGGTAGCTTGTTCCAGAGTACAGGAAGTCTCTGGGACAGGAATATATCCCTCCAGCGTGTCCTGTTTATTGTGGTGACAAGGTTTAGGTCCCTAGAGCATGTAGCTTGGACGGATTGGGATTTCTTTAGTTGTAGCATGTCCAACAGCTCTGGGGTTGACATAGCTTTATATGTTAGGCAGAGATCACCTTGGAGTAGGCAATATGCTACGGAGTAAAGCTGGAGTTTTTTGAGTCAGTCAGTGTAGGGCATTTGTTTGAGGCCAGTAATCCTCTTTGTGAGGTACTTCTGTGGCCTTTCCAGCTGCTGCAGATGTCTTGTGAGTTACATTCCAAAAGGGGCGTTGTACTCTATAATGAGTCTAATGAGTGACAAGTAGAGGGGAACAATGACCTCTTTTTTCCTGGATGAGAACCCTTTTATGATGAGATGTGCCACGTAGAAGGACTTCCTGACTACTGTGGTGATGTGACTATCAAAGGAGAGACTACTGTCCACCTGGGTCCCAAGCTCTCTTATCATGCATTTGGTGTTAAATAGATTGTTGCCTATGTGGTAGTTCATGGGTACAGAGTTTTTACCAAAGGGGATGACACTGCACTTTTTGGCATTGAGCTTGAGGCCATGGCTCTGACACCAGGCATCTGTCTCAGTGAGGCCCTTCTGTAGGATGTCCACATCATTTGGGGACTTGACTATGGCTCCTAGTTTGCAGTCATCTGCGAACTTTGTTAGCCAGAGGCCTTCTGTGTTAGCCTGTACTTCAGAGAAGTAGATACCAAACAGAAGAGGTCCCAGGATGGAACCCTGTGGTACTCCACTTGTCACTGCTTTGAGGTCAGATTTAGAGTCTGCAACTTTTACAATGTTGCTTCTGTCAGAGAACCAGTTGGCAACCCATCTTGTGACATAGGGATTTATACCTAGTTCAGTGAGTTTAGCTATAATTCCAGAATGGGGGATGGTGTCGAAAGCCTTGGTGAGGTCAAGATAGGCTGTGTGAACCACCTTACCTCATCCACAGCTTTGGTGACTGCCTCAAAAAAGTCGATCAGGTATATATATATTTTATGTGATATATATCTTTTTATATATTGTATGTAGTTATTTTTGTTTTATTATTTATGTTTCCAAGCTATAATGGGTTTTGTGTGATTTGGATTTTATTTAATGGATTAATTCATGTTTTGCTATGATTGGTTGTTTTTATCCTGCCAATTAGAAGGTTCTCTACATAATGAGGTTCTGGTTTATATTTTGTGTATAGGTCTGATGAAGCTGTATGTGAAAGTGCTTACCTCTGTTTTTTCATATTAAAACTGGATTTTTATGATAACATGGCTGTTGGTTTATTCCACTGCTTTATCTTGTGCTATTTGTGTTTATATGTTTTCCAGCAACAGAGTATTAATCTCTATCTGTGGCTAATTTTGGATTTTAATAGTACTATGATAGTTTGAACTAGCTACTTTAGAAGCTGAGTATGGATACATTTTTCTAAAAATTTGGAGATGAGAGAGAGAGAATCACAATGGGTCAGAGTTTGGAGATGTCACAGTTTTTTCCACCTTTGTGTAGAGGGAGAATGTATGCCTTTTTCCAAATTTGTGGTACTTGGGACTCCTGAATTGTTTTATTAAAAAGTATGCTAATGGGGTAGGCAATGGTGCTTGCAGATATCTGTAGGAATTCAGCAGGTAGGTTGTCAGTTGCATTACTCCAGGGTTTAAGTTTATATAGGAGATTTTTTATTGTGGAGGCTGGTATGGGTGAGAGAGAGAAGCTAGGTTGAGAGGTGTTTGAAGAGTGTGGTAATTTTGGTTCTGTTGGGCTGGAGTTAGTTTGTGGGAATGTGGAAGTGAGCTTGTCTGTTGTGTCAATAAAATATGAATTAAAGAGTGATGCAATCTCAGTGGGAGTATTGTCTGGGTCAGGACAGGGATTGTTCTTTGAACATTTGAACCTGGGTAAAGTAGGGAACTAATTTCTTTGGATTTTGTTTATGTTGATTTTGAAGAGTTTGGTAGTATTCTTTTTTGTCTCTGATTACTAGGCATTTAGCTTCTGTAGCTGTTTATACACAGTGAGGTCGGTGGGGTTTTTATTTTTTAGCCATGATTTCCATTCCTTGTCTCTGGCAGTCATAATTTGCCTTGTGGATTTGGTAAGCCAGATGGCATGGTTACTTTTAACTCTCGTTTGATGGAGTGGGGCTATGCTGTTTAAGATTCTAAAGAAAGTTGAATTGAAAAATTCTATAGCTTCCTCAATGTGGAGACTTATAAAGCTTCCCAGTTTATACTTTGTAGGATTGCACTGAAGGTGGTAGGGCAAAAGTGGGATAAGTCCCTATTTAGCTTATACTGATGGTTACTTAGTGATGGTATGATTTTCTGTATTATGTAGGCAGGTGAGTGGTCACTAATACTGTCTGGTAAGGTACCTGAGGAGGAGATTTTAGCAGCAAACTTTAAAAGTTGCAGTTATAGAATTAAAGCTTTTCTTGCAGGAGGCTATCCCCCTATACCACATGCTGTGAGTATCTGTGCCCCCTTGCACCCCTGCTACTCACGTATAATAAGTTAGGGATTACTATACCTCACATAAGAGGGGATACCCCCCGATACAACAATTTTGACATTAGTATACAGTTCCCCATTGTCTGACTTAAATTCCCACATTTCCAAGGAGCTCAGTTAAGGTCCTCAAGCATGTACAATGGGAACCTGGTAATTAATATTATGATTTGCATTCATAGCTGACAATAAAATCCTTTTCTCCAAGCATGTGAATAAAGTTTATAAAGAGACATGAAAACTCCCTGTCTATATTCTTTAATTCATCCATTCTACAGAAACAACAGATATATTAATGCTATTATTAAGAGAACATCATATAGAGTATGGAGACTCAATCTGTTCTCCACATAAAGCCAGTGATGACTTAACCCAATTGACAAATAAATAAAATGTTTACTTAATATAAAAAGAACTCAATATCTATCATCTGAAATGAGACTCGGAACAAAAGACACATAATCTTTAATCTACAGAAGATTGTTGGAGTTTTATAGTAACATGCAAGGAATTTGGGAATGAATAGGTAAAGAAAATTCTAAGATAACAAACAGTAAGAACTCAGGTGGCATAGCACACAGAAACAAAACTGATTTGATACTGTCAGGGTGGGATGGAATAGGGTGTGCATGGTACTGTGAAGGAGGGATTGGGGACGGTATCTGAGGTACTGTCAAGGTGGGATGGTGGAGGATGTGCATGATACTGTCAAGGAGGGATGGGGGAGGGTGTGCATGGTACTGTCAGGGTGGGATGGGATAGGGTGTGCATGGTACTGTCAGGGTGAGATGGGATAGGGTGTGCATGATACTGTCAGGTTGGGATGGGGGAGGGTGTGCATGGTACTGTCAGGGTGGGATGGGATATGGTGTGCATGGTACTGTCAGGGTGAGATGGTGGTGGGTGGGCATTGTACTGTCAGGGTGGGATGGGGGTGGGTGTGCATGGTACTGTTAGGGTGGGATGGGGAGGGTGTGCATGGTACTGTCAGGGAGATATGGGGGAGGGTGTGCATGATACTGTCAGGGAGGGATGGGATAGGGTGTGCATGGTACTGTCAGGGAGGGATGGGGTGAGTGTACATGGTACTGTCAGGGAGGGATTGGGGAGGGTATCTGAGGTACTGTCAGGATGGGTATCTGAGATATTGTCAGGGAGGAATGGGGAAGGTATCTGAAGGGCTGTCTGTGAGGGATGGGGGAATGGTGTGCATGGTACTGTCAGGGTGGGATGGGGTGGATGTGCATGATACTGCCAAGGAGGGATGGGATAGGGTGTACATGGTACTGTCAGGGTGGGATGGGATAGGGTGTGCATGGTACTGTCAGGGTGGGATGGGGGTGGAGTGCATGATGCTGTCAGGGAGGGATTGGGGAGGGTATCTGAGATACTGTCAGAGAGTGATGGTATAGGGTGTGCATGGTACTGTTAGGGAGGGATGGGGGCAGGTATCTGTGTACTGTCAGACAGGGATGGGATAGGGTGTGCATGGTACTGTCAAGGTGGGATGGGGAGGGTGTACATGGTACTGTCAGGGATGGATTGGGGAGGGTATCTGAGGTAATGTCAGGGTGGGTATCTGAGATATTGTCAGGGAGGAATGGGGGAGGGTATCAGAAGGGCTGTCTGTGAGGGATGGGAGAATGGTGTGCATGGTACTGTCAGGGAGGGATGGGGTAGGTGTACATGATACTGTCAAGGAGGGATGGGATAGGGTGTACATGGTACTGTCAGGGTGGGATGGGATAGGGTGTGCATGGTACTGTCAGGGTGGGATGGGGGAGGGTGTGCATGGTACTGTCAGGGTGAGATGGGATAGGGTGTGCATGATACTGTCAGGGTGGGATGGGGGTGTGTGCATGGTATTGTCAGGTTGGGATGGGATAGGGTGCGCATGGTACTGTCAGGGTGGAATGGGGGTGGTGTGCATGGTGCTGTCAGGGAGGGATCGGGAGGGTATCTGAGATACTGTCAGAGAATGATGGGATAGGGTGTGCATGGTACTGTTAGGGAGTGATGGAGCAGGTATCTGTGTACTGTCAGACAGGGATGGGATAGGGTGTGCATGGTACTGTCAAGGTGGGATGGAGAAAGTGTACATGGTACTGTCAGGGATGGATTGGGGAGGGTATCTGAGGTATTGTCAGGGTGGGTATCTGAGATATTGTCAGGGAGGAATGAGGGAGGGTATCTGAAGGGCTGTCTGTGAGGGATAGGGGAATGGTGTGCATGGTACTGTCAGGGAGGGATGGGGTAGGTGTGCATGATACTGTCAAGGAGGGATGGGATAGGGTGTACATGGTACTGTCAGGGTGGGATGGGGGAGGGTGTGCATGGTACTGTCAGGGTGAGATGGGATAGGGTACGCATGGTACTGTCAGGGTGGGATGGGGAAGGTGTGCATGGTATTGTCAGGGAGATGGGATAGGGTGTGCATGGTACTGTCAGGGTGAGATGGGGGTGGTGTGCATGGTACTGTCAGGGTGGGATGGGGGAGGGTGAACATGGTACTGTCAGGGTGGGATGGGGAGGGTGTGCATGGTACTGACAGGGAGGGATGGGAGGTTGGGTATCTGAGGTACTGTGAGACAGGGATGGGATATGGTGTGCCTGGTACTGTTAGGGAGATATGGGGGGAGGGTGTGTGTGTGGTACTGTTAGGGTGGGATGGGGGAGGGTGTACATGTTACTGTCAGGGAGGGATTGGGGAGGGTATCTGAGGTACTGTCAGGGTGGGTATCTGAGATATTCTCAGGGAAGAATGGGGAGGGTATCTGAGGGGCTGTCTGTGATGGGTGTGGGAATGGTGTGCATGGTACTGTCAGGTTGGGATGGGGGTGGGTGTGCATGGTATTGTCAGGGAGGGATAGAGTGGGTTTGCATGATACTGTCAGGGAGGGATGGGGGAGGGTGCGCATGGCACTGTTAGTGCAGTATGGGGATGGTGTGCATGGTACTGTCAGTGAGGTATGGGGGGAAGGTGTGCATGCCATTGCACCTCATGGTTGATGCCTAGTGGAGGCAAAGATACATTGGACAGCATTTTCCTAAACAGAAAGTATTGGGGAGCATTGGCTATATTGCTGAGGAAGTGGGACAATATGCCAGCACTTGGTCATTGCAAGTCTGTTTCCTGGACATTGGTGAGTGATCTCTTGGGTGTACTATTTAGGGCATAAAAAGTTAAAACACCCCTCTGCTGCAATATAAGAATATTCCAGGTGCCTCATTCTCCTCAGCAGCCTAAAGCATGGGTCCAAGTACATCTAAAGGAGACAGGAGTACCTGGTAGACCTGGTAGATTTGGATTAGAGGAGATTCTGGTGGAATAATTAACTGTAAAAAAAAAAAAAAAAAAACAGACAGGAAGTTTTCTATTTTAAGCTATTGACCTGAACATGAATGCTTGTTTGTGGTTATTATGTATGCATATGGGGGTGAACGGAGGCATTTTATTTCTTATTTTATAGTCTTTCTTTAACAGATTCATAGTTTCCAATCCACTGACATGGAACGTTATTAGAAATTAGTATTGTAATGAGAATAGTTAATAGACTGAAGCTCCAGATACATGGTAAGGAAGGTTAACTGAGTATAGAATTCATATTTACAGTTTAAAGGACAAAAGAGGAATGTGTTCCATATTTCAGGAGCTAACTCTAAAAAAAATGGTCATTTGGCTTTCTCCAGAAACTCAAGAGATGACTCTGGCTGATTGGGCAGCTGCAATTTTGTTAGTATATATGCCTGTAAAAGACAAGACTAGGGAGAAGGAAACACATTACATGGCTGGACAGGGTTACTTTTTCTATTATTTAGCATTAAACTACCAATGTATTTTAAACACATTGTTTTATTTATGCCAGGATCTGATTATAGCACATTATGCAACCACCCGTTTTGGGAAGTGAGAAAGAAGACACTTGGAAAATGGGAACTGTAAATGTCTCTTGTGCATGTGAGTGTGGGCAGAAGTTAGAATGTGGACAGAGAACATTTTTAATGTATCACTTTCATGAAACATTAGTTCCACTTTAAGGGAGAAGATGATTTCCTTTTTTGGTGACACTGATAAGCAGGTCAGCCACCAGTGAGGCAGTATATGAGGGATGGCACTACAGGAATACATATTCCTTTATCATTTCCATATGTACTTGCAGGCTTTATGTGCTCTAGACAGGAAAGGCATTATTTTATTAATATTTTAGCTATTTATTTTTGCATTTTCACAACTGTCCTTAGTTGATGGGTGACCAACCCTATGCCCAATGCTGAATATTAGTTGAATGATTTGATCCCCATACTAAAATCTATAGGCTGTATATTTTTAATTAATTTGCACACAAAATCCATTGCATATACAGGCTGCAGTGGTATCATGACTTTTACACTATTGGTCAGGCACACTGCAATACCCCTGTGGATTTCAGTCCGGTGATCATCTAGTCATCTCAAAACTGGTCACTGTCAGAACACATGAAGCCTTGCATTTGTGCCTTCAGAACAGGCCAGAGTAGGTTAATGTATTTTAATTTTCTAAAAAGAATTACATTCACAGCATATGTCCTCATTTATAGAGAATATGTTCATAGGTTGGTACTAGGCTATCGGCCCTAGGGCCTATACAAGCCTAGCCATAACAATTCCCTGGCTATTTCTTCTCAGACTATTTACTTCCCTGGACCCCTGTCTAGCAGGGTGACTGACGTGATCCCCAGGGTGAATTTCCTTTCTCCCATCCAATCATCAAGGTTCCTTTTGAAGAGGGCCGAAGAGGTGCTCTGCTTGACATGTATGGGCAGTCTATTCCAGAGTCTGGGGAGTCTCTGGGTCAGAAACCTATCCCTCCAGCATGTTTTGTTTATTGTGATGACAAGGTTTAGATCCCTGGAGCGTGTGGCTCTAAGGGATTGGGATTTCTTTAAGTGTAGTATGTCCAACAGTTCTGGGTTTGACATGGCCTTGTATGTTAAGCAGAGATTGCCTCGGACTACACGATATGCAACAGAGTATAGCTGGAGTTTTTTAAGGCAGTCAACATAGGGCATCTGCTTTAGGCCTGTGATTCTTTTAGTGAGGTATTTCTGTGGCCTTTCCAGTTGTTGCAGATGTCTTGAGAGGTACATACCAAATGGGGTGTTGTATTCTATAATAGGTCTAATGAGGGATGAGTAAAGTGGGACAATGACCTCCTTTTCTTCTGGATGAAAAGCCCTTAGTGATGAGGTGTGCCACATAGAAGGATTTCCTGACTGTTGTGGCGATGTGGATATTGAAGGTGAGACCACTGTCCACCTGTGTCCCGAAGTCTCTTATCACACTTTCGGTGTTTAGTGTACTGCCACCTATGTAGTAATTCATGGGTACATGTTTTTTTCCCAAAAGGGATAACTATACATTTCTTGGCATTGAGCTTGAGCCCATGGCTCTGGCACCAAGCATCTGTTTCTGTAAGGCCCTTTTGTAGAGTATCCACATAATTTGGGGATTCAATAATGGCTCCCAGTTTGCAGTCATCTGCAAACTTTGTTAGCCAGAATCCCTTAGTGTTGGCCTGTACTTCAAAGAAGTATATGCCAAACAAGAGAGGTCCCAGAACTGAACCCTGAGGTATTCCACTTGTCACTTGTCTGCAGCTGGATTTGGAGTCAGCTGCTTTTACAGTGTGGGTTCTGTCAGTAAGCCATTTGGCAACCCATCGAGTGACGTAGGGATTAATGCAACAATAATGAGTTTTTGTAAGTCTAGCCATGGCTTGTAAACTGATTTAAATCTATCATGTATAAGTGGCCATTGAACATCTTTCATATAGTGAACGTTCATACCTCCAACATTTTGCTCTTGTCAAAAGGGTACTGTACCTTGATTACACACCACAGGTTTCAGTAAGGATGCAAAACATGAGTTCTTAATGTCCATTGCAACAAGGCAATGATTTTTTAATGAGAGTTGGAGTCTCTGTTAACTTGGCTGGAAACTGTTCATCGCAGTTACTGAAGACTTCTCATTGACTTGGCTTTGATGAGGTTCTTGCCATTTGAGCTTCACTATGGGACCTAAGAATGTAAGCATAGGTATGTCTTTAACTTGCAGAAAACAGGCCACTTTCTGTCTGATTTTCATGTATAATTGTCTTTCATTTTAGAGGATCATTTTTTAAGAACGCTAAAAAAGTTTAGCAACATGAAAACAACAGTTTTGTTCAGTAAAGTTCTTTAATATCAGTCTTAACAAATCCTGGACATTTATTTTAAGTACATATTTATTATTTCTGGATGAAGTACATCACCTCTTCCATACTAAAACATTAATTCTTTATTTTGTATTGTTCATTGTAGATGACACAGACATATCATTTTTTTTCTGTGGGATCTGTAGGAGTCTTCATATTTCTTCAAAAGGTACAGTTTTCTTGCCAGATATTCATGTTACTTCATAGCTTTGGAATGTCAAAACCAGCATCAACATGTTTGAGTCGGGTCACAGAGACCTCTCACCGAAGCCTTTTATTTAATGAAAAATTAAGTACTGTGCACTATAAATGGTCACAACATCAGCTTTTGGAAACAGTTTGCAAAAAAAAAAAATAGATAAATAATAATAATATGTCATTATGTGCTCCAGATCAGAATAAACATTCTTTCTTCAACTGCAGCTTAAAATTTTCAAAAAGGGGGGGGGGATATTTCCTTATGAAAACAAAGACTTCTTGTTTCTTTCTAGTGTAATAAAATTATCTACAGAACATCACAATAACTTAGTTACTAATGACATTTGTGTCTCATAATGCAAAATTTCATATATGAGACAATCGTAGGTTATTGTCTGTGTTTCTGTTCAACGTATTACAGTAGTGCACTGAAAGAAAAACAAACGTTCCAAGTCTACCGTTCAGCACAATAAAAAAGAAATGAGTGGCAAATACACTGTGTAATGAAAATCATACCCTGCAGAAAACCTAACAAGTATCCTACTCTGTTCTTTAAGAAGTAATTGATTTATGCAATATGTAGTATTTAATGGAGAAATTAAATAAAAAAAGACTATCCATGGGAAAATTATCTTATATTTTCATTTTATGTTGTAGTATAACATTGACAAGCTTCCTGGAGACCTATATTGTCAGCAATCATCTTTTGTTAGTGAAAGTACAAGGAGCATAATTTATTGTTTTCCTACAAACTGATTAAGCATTATCTTCTTTTATCAGGGACAGTAACAACTTTCTGATTCAGTTGCACAATATGAATGAAAATGTATCCATTCCTGTATTAATGATTTAGAGTAACTCATTACGTGCACTCATGACTTGAGTTTTCCAGTCAAATTTGTCTTGCAACTTCTGTAGTTTGTTGAAGGAAACACCACTTTTAAATGTAAAACAGAACTTTAAGCAAAGGTAAGGTGCTACTTAATTCTTCTAACATGTCTGACTGATCTATAGGACCACACTTTCCTTGAGCCCTTAGGGGCTTGAGTTTATTATATACCGTACTTGGAAGAGAGGGGTAAAGGAAGAGGACATTATATATGAGAGATGTGTTGGATATAGATGATGCCAGATTGCTGATCACACTTGTCTAAATGTATTAACTCCAAGAAAAATGAATGGGTTGCAGAGTGGTATATATATTGTTTTTTTCTTGACTGCATCATCAATTATAATGTTGAAAAAGAAGTGAAAGTTATACACAAAAGTTGTACATAAGCATCAGTGATGGTAGCTTTACTCAAGACTGGAATGTGTTACCCATAAGAAACCCCCCTGGTAATTTTAGTGGGTGCAAGTAAATCCACCTCCATTTTGTGTGAAACTCCACCACCACTTGATGTCAGATTGCTATTATCAGAAATATACAGCATAGTTATTTAAAAATATGTTATCCTTTGAGCATCTCTACTGTATAAAGCCTACTGTTGATCTAGTCACCTGTTTCCAGTATTACAAGTGAATAGTGAGGTTTTAGATGGGGTGGCCACGGTGGTGCAGCGGTTAGCTTTGCAACCTCAAAGCAAGAGGTTCTCTGGTTTGATTCTCAGCTGGGGTGCCTTCTGTGTGGAGTCTGCATGTCCTCCTTGTGGTTGCATGGGTTTCCTCCGGGTGCTCCAGTTTCCACCCACATCCCAAAGACATGCTGTAGGTGGATTAGACACTCTAAATTGTCCCTAGGTGTGAGTGTGTGCATGTGTATGCCTTCTGTGGAAGGTTGGGCACCGGACTGGCAACTCAACACTGTAAAACCCCACTGCCAATCATGAGCAGACAGGTGATCCCCTGTGGCGACCCCTAACCAGGAAAAAGAAGAAGAAGTGAGGTTTTAGATACTCAGTGTGCATTTGTACACTCAGCTGAGGTTTTGGATACTGAGTGTGCATTTCTACACTCAGGTGAGGTTTAGGATACTGAGTGTGCATTTGTACACTCAGGTGAGGTTTTGGATACTGAGCCTACATTTGTACACTCAAGTAAGTGGCTGCAGAGAAACAATACTAATTTCATGAACACTACCCTGACTTAGGAATGGGGTCCATTCCCATCATGGTATTAGAAAATCAAAACACTTGGAAAAATTAATCCAGAAGAAGCCAATTGTAGGAGTACTGTTGCTGTCACTGACAATGTTGCTTTATATTACTTGCTGCTTGAGACATTTGTTTAATTTAATTGTTAATTTGCCTTTTAATCTATATCTGGAGATCTCTGAAGCCTTTCCATTCTTCCTGTATACACAGGTGCCTTAATTCTGTAATTCAGTACTGTTTTAGGATACTGGCACAGGACTGTCAATGGTGGCAAGGTTCAGCACTGCAGGTAGTAATGGTGGCAAGGTTCTGCACTACAGCTAGTAATGGTGGCAAGGTTCTGCACTACAACTGGTAATGGTGGCAAGGTTTGACACTGCAGCTAGTAATGGTGCCACTGCAGTCCCTGCAAGATTAGTCCCATTTTCCATCAGAAACATGTGAAACTGTACTGCTGGAGGTCATAACATATCTGGTATACAGACATTGCCTGCTTTACCTCGCTCCTTCTTGAACTGACAGCAAAAATCAGCTGCAAGCTAATTCCAGCCTGACAGAAGCCCACACAATAAAGCCAGACAAAGAAAAAAACAACTTCTGTATGTACACACCCTGTTTGTTTGATAATATCACAGTAGTTACCATCTTAGAACAGATTCATGCTGTTATTGTTAACATGCCCTCTTTGCTTGACAATATCACAGTAGTTACCATCTTAGAACAGAATCATGCTGTTATTGTTAACACTCCCTCTTTGCTTGACAATATCACAGTAGTTACCATCTTAGAACAGATTCATGCTGTTATTAACACGCCCTCTTTGCTTGACAATATCACAGTAGTTACCATCTTAGAACAGATTCATGCTGTTATTGTTAAGATGAGTTGACAGCACAAACCTTTCTTTAGACTTTTAATGCTTATCTTTTGGATGAAGTCAACTTTATGTAGGTTCATAGGTTCATAGATAGGTACTAGGTTATTAGGTTATTGGCCCAAGGGCCTAAGTAAGCCTAGCCAACAAGGTTCCCTGGCTTACACCACCCAAGAAAGTTAATTTCCTGTGCCCCTGTCGAGCAGAGCCACAGAAGTGATCCCTGGGGTGTATTTCCTATTTCCCATCCACTCATCAAGATTTTTCTTGAAGAGTGCTAATGATTAACTTTGCTTGACATAGATGGGTAGCTTGTTCCAAAGTATAGGAAGTCTCTGGGACAGGAATCTATCTCTCCAGCATGTCCTGTTTATTGTGGTGACAAGGTTTATATCCCTAGAACGTGTAGCTTGGAGGGATTGGGATTTATTTAGGTGTAGCATGTCCAACAGCTCTGGGTTTGACATAGCTTTATATGTTAGGCAGAGATCTCCTCGGAATACGCGATATGCTACAGAGTATAGCTGGTGTTTTTTGATACGGTCAGTGTAGGGCATCTGTTTGAGGCCAGTAATCCTCTTTGTGAGGACTTCTCTGGCCTTTCCAGCTGCTGCAAATGTCTTGTGAGGTACATACCAAAAGGGGCGTTGTACTCTATAATGGGTGTAATGAGTGCCAAGTAGAGGAAAACAATGACCTGTTTTTTCCTGGATGAGAACCCTTTTGTGATGAGGTGTGCCACACAGAAGGATTTCCTGACCACTGTGGCGATGTGATTATCAAAGGAGAGACTACTGTCCACCTGGGTCCCAAGGTCTCTTATCACACATTCGGCATTAAGTAGACTGCCGTTTATATGGTAGTTCATGGGTACAGAGTTTTTACCAAAGGGGATGACAATGCACTTTTTGGCATTGAGCTTGAGGCCATGCCTCTGACACCAGGCATCTGTCTCAGTGAGGCCCTTCTGTAGGATGTCCACATCATTTGGGGACTCGACTATGGCTCCTAATTTGCAGCCATCTGTGAAATTCGTTAGCTGAAAGCCTTCTGTGTTACCCTGCACTTCAGAGAAGTAGATACCAAACAGGAGAGGCCCCAGGACTGATCCCTGTGGTACTCCACTTGTCACTGGTTTGAAGTCAGATTTGGAGTCTGCAACTTTTACAGTATGGGTTCTGTCAGTGAGCCAGTTGGCAGCCCATCTTGTGACATAGGGATTTATACCTAGTTTAGTGAGTTTAGCTATAATTCCAGAATGGGGGATGGTGTCGAAAGCCTTGGTGAGGTCAAGATAGGCTGTGTGAACCACCTTACCCTCGTCTAAGGCTTTGGTGACTGCCTCAGAAAATCGATCAGGTTCAGAAGGCATGATCTGCCTTTCACAAACCCGAACTGGGTGGGGTCCAGAGTTTGGAGGTTACCAATGTCTTCGTTTATGAGTTCCATGATGATACGTTCCATGGCCTTGCAGACCAGGCTTGTCAGGCTAATAGGGCTATATTTCACAGGATCAGTGGTGGCTCCCCCTTTGTGGAGTGGGATAACTGTTGCTGTGCACCATTCAGTGGGCATAAAGCCTGACGTGAACTATGATTGAACATGGTGCTTAGATGGGGAGCCAGTTCGTTCTGAAGTTCATATAAAATGCAGCCTGGGATGTTGTTCTGTCCCATGGATGCTGTGTTTTTGGTTTTAAAGAGTGCAGCTTTTACCTGCATAGATGTGATTACAGGGCTGTGCAATTTTCCTGTATAGATATGGGCCCTTCAGGAGGTGAGAGGGGGGTAAAGTTACCACCGAACCTATCTGCCAGTATGTTGGCAATATCAGTTGGTTCTGTAATTTTTGTGCCATTGTGCTGTAAATCAGAGCAGATCTGGGTGTTGCCATTGAGATTCTTGACATATCTATAGAATGCTTTTTGGTTGCCCTTAGAAGCAGTGGTGATTTTGTTTTCGTAGCTAGCTTTGGAGGATGTTATAAGGGATCTTCTTATTGAGGCTGACCAGAGAGCTCCCCCTCTCATGGGATTTTACTCTCTTTTGCAACAGTTTCTTCCTTCTGTTGTAGAGTTTGTTTATGGCAGGGGACCACCAGATTGGCTTCCTTTTTTTGGAGGATAGCGTCTTGGTTCTGTTTGTGATAGCATGATCCATGCAGTCATGTAAGTGCTTATAGAGTGCATTTGTTTAGGATTCAGCAGTCATAACTGTATTGTCCATCTGCATGGGTGTCATGAAGTTTGCCACTTCTGTCTTAAAAAGCATGAAGATGGCTTTGGAGAAATTTTTTACCATGGTTTCCTTAATGGCGGGTGGGGTGGGATGTGGATATCTAGGCTGATTAGCTTATGGTCGGATCTGACCAACGAGGAGTTGATTTCATGTGTGGAACACTGGTCACTCATGTTGGTAATGACTAGGTCCAGGATATTGTTGCCCCTGGTGGAGGGTGTGGATAGGTTGATCCAGGGAATTGGAATTTATGAATTCCAGAAAGCGTTGAGCGAAGGAGTTGGTACATGAGTAGTTTTCCCAGTTAATGGTGGGGTAATTGAAATCGCCCATTATTAGGGTGTTTGGTTGAACCCTAATATTTTCCAGTATATCAAGAAAAGAGGAGTAGGACATGGTGGGGGATCTGTAGCAAGCTACAGTTTAGATTGCAGTTTTGCCCAGAGTTAGTTACACTTGGATAACCTCGGATGCATTATGCTGTGCAATTACCCTGAAGGTGTGGATATCCTTAATGAATATGGACAACACACCTCCGACTTTGGTGTTCTGGTCCAGGTTAGATGGCCAAAATGTGTGGTATGAGTTATAGCCTGGTAATGCAGGGGTGCTCTCTAGAGCCTTGAACCAGGTCTCAGTCACTGCACAGATATCGATGTTCTCCATTTTAAGGAGTGCCTCGAGTGAGTGTATTTTGAGATTTAGACTTCTAGCATTAAGTAGCATTACCCTCAGTTTTTGCTTGCCTGTTCCTGTTACGGTGGTGAATTTGTCATTTGAACCTTGCCTAAAAAAAGCACTAGAGGGGCGGCAAGAGCCTTAACCAGTATCCAGAATCCCAGGGGCGACAGGTGCAGGCCATCTCTGGCAAAGCATCGTGGTCTGTCGACCATGTCGTCCCAGGCAGACAGATACTGGATCCCCTTCAAATGACACCAGAAGTTTAGCCAATTGTTGAAGTCAATCATTTTGTCCTTGTACTGCGGTATCATTCTGGGCAATGGCAGGATCTTACTCAGGGCTAGGGTCATACCTGCCTGGGCTACAAGATCAGAGAGCTTTTCCATGTCTCTTTTCATGTAGTCCAGGGAGGTACATCTCAGGTCATTCACACCAACATGGACAATGACAGAGTCATATTTGTACTTGTTGTGGAGTGACCTGAGTGCGTGGGTTATGTGGTGGATCCTGGCCCCCGACAAGCAGCTGACAGTAACCTTCTCCTTCTTTAGCCTGGTGAGTGGGACATCAGTTTTCTTGACTATAGAGTCACCTATGACTAGTGTTTTGGGTACGTTGGTTTGCCTTATGGGCTGTAGTTTATTGGCACACTGAGTCTGTGGGCTATGTGTTATTTGGGTTGTGTTGAGGGGTGGAGGTTGCTTGCATTTCTGCTTTGGAGGTCTCTGTTGCTTGAGCAGATTATTATTGTGAGCCACTGTGAATGTTTTTGTGTTTCTATGTGTGGATTTTGGTGGTGTAGGTTTAGTGGGACTATGTGATGAGTGTGGTATGGTGCAAGTGTTTACCTTCTCCTCTTGACTGTCAAGTTCAGTCTTGGTTGGAGAGAGCTTTACCTCCAGTTTGGCTAGATAAGTACATCTCTCACAGGTTGTAGTGTTGGGTGGTAGGAGGAGAGGGTGTCTGTGTACATAAGGCAATTGCTACATTGCCTCAAGATGCCCAGATTCATCAGATAGACAGGAGAGAACACTGGGAGCTGACCCTTGGACATGCCTGAATAAAAAACTACTTTCCTCTAGACAAGTGAGGACAAGTGAGGAAAGTGAGTATAAGAGCTATTTTTCTCTAAGCAAGAGAGGAAGCTAGTATAATGCTTATATGCCATGTTCTGTTTGGTAGATCCATTGTTTTCATTTTTCATACTGGAAATGACTATAAGTAGAATTCAAACTAAATTTTTTGCAAACTGACACCAACCAAGTGCCCATATTCCTTTAAGTGGGCTGTCCTACTGAATATGGTTGCCTTCCTCCCAGTATACATGGTATACAGAGTCATGCCTGATGGAAACTGCAACCATTACCTTTACATAATCACTTATCATACCATTACCGCAGAACAGATATCATTAGATCAAATACCACTGGAACTAGCAGAAACATACATAAAATGCTATGACATTTGGAACTTCAAACTCAGGGGATGCTTCTTGTCC
Organism: Protopterus annectens; assembly: GCF_019279795.1. Lineage (NCBI taxonomy): Eukaryota > Metazoa > Chordata > Ceratodontiformes > Protopteridae > Protopterus > Protopterus annectens. The sequence continues at coordinate 697,393,112 of NC_056727.1, forward strand.
AGTAAGTTGTTATATAGGATGTGGTCTTAAATGAAATCATCTGATCTTTTTTCCTTCATGGTCTTATTACAGTCAATAACTCCTGTTTTCTATTACTAGATTTATTCTCACACCTTTAGATTCAGAAGTGCCCTAATAAGAACAGGAACACAAGTGTTGATGTGAATTATTGTACACATTGTACATTGATTTATTTATTCTCTTTTATTTACTGAGAAAGTTTGTCTGGGAACTGAAATGCCCATTTTCAGCGGAGGCCTGGGGAGAAAAGCTCCAAAACAAGGATAATATATAGCACAGTAAAAGAATGGAACAATAACTGTCAGCCTGGCCTACCATGGTAATGAATATACGCTTGTTTTAAGTGGAATAAGCTTCTCTCTTGGACCTTGCATCAGCTGATCGTCAAGTTGTAAATAGAAAGAATCATGTGTTTTTGGCATAAGAATAATATACATGATGTCATCCTGTCTGTCTGATGGCTTCTGTTAACAATGTGTGCATGAGTGCCCAGAATATTAGTGCATACAGCTGAAAGTACTACTCCATGTAGTTACACAGACAAATGTGAGTGTCAACAGAAGGCCATTGCTAGTCTGCCTAATTTTTGCACTTATCACATTATAGCAGAGTCTTTCATTACTTTGGTGTTCTGGTCCAGGTTAGATGGCCAAAAAGTGTGGTATGAGTTATAGCCTGGTAATGTAAGGGTGCTCTCTAGAGCCTTGAACCAGGTCTCAGTCACTGCACAGATATCGATTTTCTCCATTTTAAGGAGTGCCTCGAGTGAGTGTATTTTGAGATTTAGACTTCTAGCATTAAGTAGCATTACCCTCAGTTTTTGCTTGCCTGTTCCTGTTACGGTGGTGAATTTGTCATTTGAACCTTGCCTAAAAAAAGCACTAGAGGGGCGGCAAGAGCCTTAACCAGTATCCAGAATCCCAGGGGCAACAGGTGCAGGCCATCTCTGGCAAAGCATCGTGGTCTGTCGACCATGTCTTCCCAGGCAGACAGATACTGGATCCCCTTAGAATGACACCAGAAGTTTAGCTAATTGTTGAAGTCAATCATTTTGTCCTTATACTGCGGTATCATTCTGGGCAATGGCAGGATCCTACTCAGGGCTAGGGTCATACCTGCCTGGGCTACAAGATCAGAGAGCTTTTCCATGTCTCTTTTCATGTAGTCCAGGGAGATAAATCTCAGGTCATTCACACCAACATGGACAATGACAGAGTCATATCTGTACTTGTTGTGGAGTGACCTGAGTGCGTGGGTTATGTGGTGGATCCTGGCCCCCGACAAGCAGCTGACAGTAACCTTCTCCTTCTTTAGCCTGGTGAGTGGGACATCAGTTTTCCTGACTATAGAGTCACCTATGACTAGTGTGTTGGGTACGTTGGTTTGCCTTATGGGCTGTGGTTTATTGGCACACTGAGTCTGTGGGCTATGTGTTATTTGGGTTGTGTTGAGGGGTGGAGGTTGCTTGCATTTCTGATTTGGAGGTCTCTGTTGCTTGAGCAGATTATTATTGTGAGCCACTGTGAATGTTTTTATGTTTCTATGTGTGGATTTTGGTGGTGTAGGTTTAGTGGGACTATGTGATGAGTGTGGTATGGTGCAAGTGTTTACCTTCTCCTCTTGACTGTCAAGTTCAGTCTTGGTTGGAGAGAGCTTTACCTCCAGTTTGGCTAGATAAGTACATCTCTCACAGGTTGTAGTGTTGGGTGGTAGGAGGAGAGGGTGTCTGTGTACATAAGGCAATTGCTACATTGCCTCATGATGCCCAGATTCATCAGACAGACAGGAGAGAACACTGGGAGCTGACCCTTGGACATGCCTGAATAAAAAACTACTTTCCTCTAGACAAGTGAGGACAAGTGAGGAAAGTGAGTATAAGAGCTATTTTTCTCTAAGCTAGTGAGGAAGCTAGTATGATGCTTATATACCATGTTCTGTTTGGTAGATCCATTGTTTTCATTTTTCATACTGGAAATGATTATAAGTAGAATTCAAACTAAATTTTTTGCAAACTGACACCAACCAAGTGCTAATATTCCTTTAAGTGGGCTGTCCTACTGAATATGGTTGCCTTCCTCCCAGTATACATGGTATACAGAGTCATGCATGATGGAACATGCAACCATTACCTTTACATAATCACTTATCATACCATTACCGCAGAACAGATATTATTAGATCAAATACCATTGGAACTAGCAGAAACATACATAAAATGCTACGACATTTGGAACTTCAAACTCAGGGGATGCTTCTTGTCCAGTAAGTTATTATATAGGATGTGGTCTTAAATGAAATCATCTGATCTTTTTTCCTTCATGGTCTTATTACAGTCAATAACTCCTGTTTTATATTACTAGATTTATTCTCACGCCTTTAGATTCAGAAGTGCCCTAATAAGAATAGGAACACAAGTGTTGATTGTACACATTGTACATTGATTTATTTATTCTCTTTTATTTACTGGGAAAGTTTGTCTGGGAACTGAAATGCCCATTTTCAGCGGAGGCCTGGGGAGAAAAGCTCCAAAACAAGGATAATATATAGCACAGTAAAAGAATGGAACAATAACTGTCAGCCTGGCCTACCATGGTAATGAATATATGCTTGTTTTAAGTGGAATAAGCTTCTCTCCAGGACCGTGCATCAGCTGATCGTCAAGTTGTAAATAGAAAGAATCATGTGTTTTTGGCATAAGAATAATATACATGATGTCATCCTGTCTGTCTGATGGCTTCTGTTAACAATGTGTGCATGAGTGCCCAGAATATTAGTGCATACAGCTGAAAGTACTACTCCATGTAGTTACACAGACAAATGTGAATGTCAACAGAAGGCCTTTGCTAGTCTGCCTAATTTTTGCACTTATCACATTATAGCAGAGTCTTTCATTACTCATCTATGTTTTCATCTCTTTTATATATTGTTAAACATTTCTGTAGATCTACATTCGACTTCCCATTCCAGATTGAATTTCATGGCCTTCACAACCTGTTTGCAAAGTAATGTCTTAGGTATATGAGCTTAAATCCTCATCCTACTTGCCTCAGTTTGCAACTTCTCTGCCCTGCATTCCAGATGTCTTGAACAATTTCCAAACTCTGGATGCATTTTGCACTAGCTTTAATATATGTGCAGTGCTTAGAGTTGTCGCCTCACACCAAGAGGTTCTCCGGTTCGATTCTCAGCTGGAATGCCTTCTGTGTGGAGTCTGCATGTCCTCCCAGCAGTTGAGTGATGCTTAAAGACATGCAGGTAGGTGCATGCATGAATGGGTGTGCCTTTGTTGAAGGTTGGGTGTTGGGCTGGCACCTCGGCACCGTAAAAATCTACTGCCAATCACAAGCGGACTGGCGTTCCTCTATGGTGACCCCTAACCAGGAAAAGCCAAAAGACATTACTTACTTACTTTAATGTATGAAATGACATGAGGCAGAATTTGGTGTTGGGGGGGATAGTAGCACCCTTGCAATTCCATGCAGGAGGCCAAGCCTTCTGCACCCTTTCTTATAAAACACAGAAGGCAGTACAACTTTGGCAGGGGAATACTTCCTGTTTTCTCTGTGCAGAAGCTTTCTTTGGAACTTTATTTCTCGTAATCTCTACTCTTTTCATACTCATTCACATTTACTAAGTATCTTGCTTCCTGCTCTCTTCCTCTCTGTCTTCAGCTTTAAGCTACTGACCTGCCCTTTATGATGTGGCACAGTTACATGACATTATCTCTTTCCTTTATGCCATCCTTTGTCTACATAATCAAGAGTCCATCTTAATGCTGTTTTCTTTATTCACATTATGGTTGTACTAACTGTCCACAACATATTCTCAATCAGTTTCATTGCATTCTTCTGATATGGTCACATGATCTGAAAAATGTATTCCAGAAGAAAGTCCACCAGTGCCCTGTGTAACAGAATGACATTTGCATCACTAAAGTCTGGCACCCTTGGTAGTTCACTCCAGCATTCTGTGTTACTTTGCCGTCACTTTGCCCCATTACACTTGATATGTTTAGGACATAGACACATATACTACTTTTCTCTCTCTCCTTCTCTCTCTCTCATAGAAGTGTTTGTACCCATAAGGTACACTTCATCTCTTTTCAACAAAGTGGATATTAGACTCCATCCAAGGTCATCCTGCATGCCAGGAGCTAACTCCTTGTATCCTTATTTATTTGTCTACTTCCATAGCATCAGTGAAGAGACTAACTCAGTTCTGCAGCTCCATCAACATATCTCACAACAATATGTTGACCAATACCAGTCTTAGCATGAAATGTGGAAACACATCACTGTGTTACGGATGATAACTGTACGTATCTGTCTTAGCTGCTGTTTCCTTTAATTCACTAACTACAGCCCACTACACCACTATAGGTCAAGTCCCATACTTCTGTTAGGCACCAATGCCCTGCGAGGTGAGGATTCATAAAGTCATAATTTTGTAGAGTACACAAGTAAAAGGACAGAGTCAGAAAGCAGATCACTTCCCTCATAGAGCACCGCTTGTCTCCTGGAGAGCAAAAAAAAAAAAGTCAAGCCTAGGATACATTTATGGATATCTATCCAACTGCCCATCTTTGCCTTAAAGGGAGTGAGGGTGTCACTTGGTTTAATTTGTAATAGAACATTATTCCAGAGACTGGGGAAGTGTTGAGTAATAAATCTTTCCTTCTACTGTGCCTTATTTATTTGCCGAAGAATAGTCAGGTCTTTAGTTTGAGTGCTTGTGATGTCATATATTTTCTGACAGTGTAGGTGCTCAAGTCAAAGTAAACTTTATTGTCATTTAGAACTACACATGTATATCCTAAATGACATTTTGTGCATCAGCTCAATTCTTGAGATTACAAAATAAAGTGAAACAACAAATACAAGTAGAGAAATAAACACAATTGACAAATACAATACTACTCCCAATATACCCAAGAAAGAGCAGAGACATTTACCAACACTCATATACAAAAAGAATACCCTTTCCTGAGTTAAATTAACTACCCTATTTAAAGTAATACAAACCACACTACAGATCCAACAATGCCCAAGTTATTTGTCTAATACTGCACTTGAGTAGGTTAAATAATACTGACTATGGATATAATACATAAATATTGTACTTACATTGAATATATGTAACTATATATTGCACAAATAAATAAAAATTGACTTATGTGTCCAGAGCTCTGGGACTAGTGCCAGAGTTCAGTAATCACTGTATGGTACAAACTGTTATTGAATCTTGTAGTCCTGCAGTGGATGCTGTGATATCTCCTGCCCAATGCCAGGTGCCTAAACAGTCCATGCGTAGGATGTTTGTTGTCCTGTATTATTTTGGTGGTCTTTTGGATGCTTCTTGCAGAATAAAGATGTTGTATCGATGGAAGACTGGAACCTGTTACCTTCTGTGCAACCCTCACCACTCTTTGCAGCACCTTATTTTCTGTAACTGTGTAGCTTCCAAACCACACTGTGAAGTTGCAGATGAGGATGCTCTCTATTGTACCTCTGTAGAAGGTGGAGAGAATATGAGGAGGAAGCTTAGCTTTTTCCAGCCTTCTTAAAAAGTGAAGGCATTAGTGCGCTTTCTCAACCAGTTGGCTGGTGTTTCCTGACCATGAGAGATTCTCTGATATGTGTACACCCAGGAATTGTGTACTCTTAACCCTCTCCACTCTCTTACCATTCATCCTGAGTGCTGGGTGGTTTGTTCTCCTTTTCCTGAAGTCAATGATAATCTTTTTGGTCTTGCTTACATTAAGGTCAAGGTTATTCCCCTCGCACCAACTGATCAGAGATGCCATTTCCTGTTTTACTCCCTTTCATCCACCTTTGTGATGAGCCCCACAACAGTGGTGTCATCAGCAGACTTGATAATATAGTCGAGCTTATGCCTAGCATAGCAGTCGTGGGTCAGGATGGTGAATAACAGTGGGCTGAGAACACATCCTGTGGAACCCTAGTGTTAATTGTAATGCACTTTGATGCGTTCTTACCCAAACACATTATCTGTGGTCTCTCAATCAGGAAGTCCAGGATCCCAGCAACAGAGATGTTTACTGATTCCTAAATGTGCCAGTTCTTCTATCAGCTGCATTGGTACCACAGTATTAAATGCAGAGCTGAAGTCGGATCCTCACATAGTTGTCTTTGCCCTGTAAATGCTCAAGGGAGATGTGTAGTGCTACTGATATGGCATCAGCCGTGGATCAGTTAGCTCTCTATGCAACCTGAAGAGGGTCAAAAGCAGGAGGTAGGCATGATCATAGATGCGTTTTGATCAGCTGCTGAAAACATTTCATAAGAGTGGATGTCAGAGCGACTGGTCTGCAGTCATTAGGGCTGGAGGGAATGGTTTTCTTAGGTAGTGGGATGATGTTAGTTTCCTTGTAGTGTGAGGGTACATTCACAAGGAGGGTTGAGTCCTTAACAGCATGGACTACTAGGCATAAATCACCTTCTAGGCATCTAGAAGACAAAGGGAAGAGACAGAGCTTAAAGTCTGTCTTGGTAGCTGATAGTTTTTAGCCTGGTTATCATTTTGGTTAGGAACCTCTGGGTGGGGGGGCTCTTTCTAACTGAATGCCATACTTGGATAGATAGAAAAGAAAACGGGCATTATATTTTATAATTGGTCTAATCAGGGCATTGTAGAGGAATGATAACTTTTTTTGACCTAAATGAGATACCTCTATTTATTATGACAGAAGAATGCCAAAGAAGCTGAAAAGTAAGGTGTACAAGACAGTAGGGTAACAAGTACTGCTGTATGGTACAGAAACCTGTGCAGTAAAGGAAGAACAGTTGAAGAAGGTAGTGGTGATAGAAATGAAGTGCCTGAGAAGGGTGGTAGGATGCACAATGTGGGACAGACAAAGAGCAGAAGCCAAAGTAGCTCCAATTGTAGAAAAGATCAAAGAGAATAGATTATGGTGGTTTGGACACGTGCAGAAAAACAGAAGACAATCTGGTGAGGAAGATTTGGGACAGACAGGAAGAATGTAAGAGGAAGTGAGGACATCCAGCAAAGAGGTGGATGGATCGTGTGAAAGAAGATCTGTGAGAGTCAGGCATGAGTGTTGAAGAAGGCAGGAGTGTGGCACTGAATCAAGAGATTTGGCTGCAGTTAACATGGTACTCTGACCCCATGTAGAAAAAAATGGGAAAAAGGGGGCTGATGAGGATGATGAATCCAATAGTACCTGGATGTCAGTGAGAATTAAGCAATTTCCGAATTGTCTCAGAATACCAAATGCAATGTTACTGGAAACAGAAGGCACCGTGGTAGAATGTGCTGTCATATTTGCAGATGGGTCACATTACCAAGAGTGAGCATGATAATACTGAGCCAGTTCAGCCAGTCAGCAGAGAAGATATGCTGAGTAGATAAACTGCGCTGTGGAGAAGATGTACTAGGACAGGCAAAGATGCATGAGCACTGATGCACAAATTACTCAAAGCTATGCAGAAGCTTTCAGAATGACACAAAATACATACCTCAAACAGTTAATAGACTTGGGTGCCACACAATGAATGCTTCTAGGATTTATCAGACTTTGTTGTTGTATGCTTGGATATAGCCAAAGATATTTATTCACAATAACTAGCCTAAGTGCAAACCTAACTATACATTTCAGCAGCTGTTGATGAAGGCTGTAAACTGGTCTGGGAACAAGAAGGAGTTATTATAACTTTTTTTGAGCAGCAGACCAGTGGGGGGATATATATATATATATATATATATATATATATATATATATATATATATATATATATATATATAAACACACCAGCAATAAGGTGCAAGTGCAGCTAAGCTGGGCATAACAGTGAGTCCTCTCCAGGTGGCTGAAAAAGGGTTTTTTGCTAAAGCAAGTGAAACTTGGTAACCAAAAGCAAAATAAAGCAAAAATCCTCTAAACAAGCAGCAGCAGCAGTAGCTAATGGCTCAGTGCAGCTCAGTGGTGGCTGGTGATTTCAAATCAAAGGGGGGCTGCAGGAGACAGTTGAATGGGTGGGACCAATGGTAAAGGGGTGTGACCAACTAGAAAGGTGCGGGGCCATGCTCAAAACCACAACACCTGGAACTTTAATTAAATACACTGCCTTGGGTGCCAACCTGTCATTCTGAGAGTCCAATCAAGACAAAATGCAGTGTAGAAGAAATATCTAGATGGAAACAAAAAGGTTGTGAGGCATGAAAAAATAAATTACTTTTTAAATACATTATGGGAATGCCAGTCAAAATCAAGAGTAAAAAAAACAAGCATCACTCAACTCAAACCACTTCTCCTTGCACTGCTGTTCTAATTATAAATTATATTCAGCTTTATAAAAGTACCGAGTAACATGCTGAAAGTAGCAATCTCTGCAATACCCCCACTTGCAAAAATGTTTCTTATCCAAAAAAGACCTGCTGCCTGACAACTATCTACTTGTTTCATGGGGAAAACATGATCAAAGTAAAAAATGAACAGCAAACAAGAAACAAGCTCAAGATAAATTCCTTAAAGGATTACTGCACAGGTTATGGACCACACATGATAGATTGGCATTCTGTTTAGTTTACGGGTAAAGCCTGCAAAGATGACTGCAAGTCTCCAACAAATGTAATGAGCTTCTAAAAATACTGTAATACTGTCCTTTATTACAAATACTTGTCATATGCATTTCAATACCTAAGGCTTATACATTATCTAGTTACGTAAATATTCTCTGCATGCTAACAACAAAAAGGCTTTCAATGTTGATAATTCTTTAACAGTATGCTTATTAAAGCTTACTTGCATCTTACAATCTCAGACAAGCTTATCTGATGGTCATTAAAGGATTGCTACTTAAACATAGAGCATGCATTTTCTGAATAAGAAGAAGCATAAATCAACAGTATAAAAATATGACAGAAAAACAGAACATTCTGCAAAATCAAGGACAGATACAAAGCCACTGTAGTACTTCTCTCTACTTTGGATGGGAGGATACTCTGCACACTTACACTGCATAACTGCTCCTTGCCTTGCTTGGAGACATCCAGAGTCACTACATGGGTGAGTGAGGTGCAACAAATATGTCACAATTTGAAATGTCTCTGGCTGACGGTGATGGCCCTGACACATTTGTCATACCTCTCAACCTCAGAGCAAGAAATCTGAACAAAGCCATAATAGAAGTGGGACAAAGGCCCTAAAATAAGGACACATTTTAAATATTGCTGTTATAAACTAAGAAAGATAATAGAATAGTAGTAGGTCTTGCATTAGTATGAATTTTCTGAAGGGTATGAAATCTGAAACTCAAATGTCTGTCATTATTTTTCATTATTTTCTAACTTCAATCTTTAATGATGTGCCACTAGTTTGCCAGAAAACCACAATTTTATGAAAAGACTGACCAAAAATGTGATGCAAAAAAACAATACAGCTGGGAACCTGTCAAAGAAGGGCCTCTTTTTTAATATTAGTACTGTTAACTTGAGCAGCTGACAAAATAAGAAAATCTACATGCATTTCTGAAATAAAAGTAATCTATAACTCTGATCATTACAGCTATTTATAATTGTAAACCCTCCATGTTTTCTTCCAAAATTGCCATTTTGCAGAGGGATTATTATGGGGAGAGCAACATTTTGAGTCAAATTGGGGACAGTTGAGAGGTTTGGTTATTCCTAATTCTATAAAGCGATGTATTTGCATATACCTCTCAACCTCTTAATGCAGGAAATCTGGACAAGGCCAAATATATTGTGGGAACATACAAACAGTACTAAAATTTTATCTTGTATAAACTTAGTTGATAGAATAACAGGTATTGCTTTAGCATGCATTTTTCTGAAGGTTATGAAGTCTGAAACTCAATGTCTGTCATTATTTAGTGACTTCATTCCTAAATGATTTCCCAGAAAACCACAAATTTTAAGAGGAACAAACCGAAAATAAGAAGCAAAAATCTATTAATTCTACAAAAATCTGGACAGTTGAGAGGTGTAGTTCAGCCGGGGCTGTCTTTGAGTTTGCTGCCCTTCCCCCCTCACAAACTCATGGTCGAATGGAGCCTCCCCCCTGCAGCCATTCCAATGTCCCATTACTTGGCTATTTAACCCCATTTACAATAAACACTGTAATGTGCATATTGCTTTACTTCTGTGATGATTTGGATTTAATTTGAAAGTTTTATTTTGCATTTTACAGCACAAACACTAATAGACATCTGCTAAACAAAGCAATGTAGTTTCACAATGAAAATAGACTTAGTATTAAAACTTCTCTGTCCCTGAAACTCACATTCATTGAAATGTCATTGAAACCACCTTCAAAGAAAATACATTTTGTCAGTGGCAGATAAAGATTAACTTTGGTCTGTTTTCAAATCATAGGCCCCTTGCACACAAAATGTACATGTGTTCTTTGATACACCTTCCTGATCGCATTAAATGATATTCCTTGTATAATACAGTACAGTTGTTAGAGGATGTTTTAAATTTATTGTTTTGAACATTTTTCCAGTAACAATGAAACAAAATGCATGCACCAATAATGACAAAACTTCCCAATTCAGAACATGTCCATCATAAAAGCCTACTCAAACTTCTACAGTGCAACAGTATCAGTAAATATGCACAATCTCTGAAGAAGTAAATTCATCTAAATAATTCCACATTAAAGAAATCTGTAACTAAAGAAGAGGTTGCTGATAGCAAACAACATTATATTTCATTGTTTCATCTACAAATAAAGTGCCTTTTGCCCTTGAGGAATAAATTGCCTATGTTACATTTAAAAAATGGTAAGCTAGTAATATTACAATAGGGAATGGATGGCAAACTGAATAGAAGTTCATAGTTACTAGGTATCTTTGCCAAAAAGGACTGCAGCATCCACCCCTTTACAACACAGTACAGTATCAGCAATGCATCTACATATTGTGGGAGTAGAACCCACAGCCTTCTGTATCAAAAGCAAGTACACTACCTGTTATGCTATTTACAATGCAAGTAGGCTTAGCATAAACAGCACTAAACTTCTTTTCCCCTGCATCTCTCAGCTGCTTGTAAAATTTACTAGGCACTCAGCTGTATCGCCCAACTTTGCAACACACAAAATCTGGAAAAAGCCAAAATTTATTGGGGGGGGGACAAAAGCCCAAAAACCAGGGACACATTTTAAACATTGCTTGTATAATCTTGGAAAGTTGCTAGAATAAAATGCTGTGTTATTACCATACATTTCACTGCCAAGTATTGAACCCAGGACCCTGTGCAAAACAGTCAGAGCAACATACCATTATGCCATATCAGCTGTTTTGTGAAAGAGAGGAAGACTGAAACTTAAATAGCTACCATTTAGTGAATTCAGTTCTCACCATAGCTGTCAACCTCTTAGCACAAAACACCTGAACAAAGCCAATAATGCGGGAATACAGCCCGCAGACATATTCAGTGAATTCAGTTCTCACCATAGCTCTCAAAATTAGCAAAAAAAAACCTGGACGAAGCCAATAATGGGGGAATACAGTCCCAAAAATAGGACAAATTTCAAATATTCATTTATAAACTTAGAAAATTGCTAGAATAAAAGGTTTTGTGTTACCATGTACTTTCTGAAGAATATGAAGTCTGAAATTCAAATGCCTGTCATTTTTATTTATTTAACATTTGTTAACCAGGAAAGTCTGACTTGGAAAAAAAAGCAAATTTTCAACAGAGGCCCAGGGAGAAACATTCCAGACACATGTCTTTGTAAAATGGGAGGACACCAGAGCACACCCACACAAACTCAGGGAGGACATGCCAACTCCACACAGAAGGCACCCCAGCCTAGAATCAAATCAGAGAACCTCTAGCTGTGAGGCAACAATGCTACTACTGCAGCACTACACCATCAACTATTTATTGAATTAAAAATCCAGAAACCACAGATTTTATGAGGAACAGAACAGAACAAAAATATGAGGCAAACATCTGCAAGGTTTTCACCATATGGTGGTGGATATGGAATGCATGCTCTTGCTACCTGCACCCAAGGTACAGGGTTCAAGCCTGAGGTATTGTCTAACCATCACCAGATCTCCTGAATTCTCTCTAGCCACCAGTGCATGTCAACTTGGGCATTTAACACACACACACACACACACACACACACACACACACACACACACACACACACACACACACACAGTTTCCCTGTTCATCTGCAGCACCTTTAATCCCCAGTTGTCCATGAGTACCTGGTTTCCCTGTTCATCTGCAGCAGCTTCAATCCCCAGTTGTAACATTCTTCCCTATAAGTCTAGGCACACACACACAGTTTTCCTGTTCATCTGCAGCTAGTCGTCCACAAGTACCTGTTCATGTGCAGCAGCTTCAATCCCCAGTTGTAACATTCTTCCCTATAAGTCTAGGCTCCAGCCTGCAGATGTTGCAGTCCAGATCTCTTCCATTCTATGCAGTCATCACTGCACAGAATTCTGGGCATCAGACTACAGAGATTCCTACTCTGGACTGCTGTTGTAGCAGTCTGGATCCTTGTGAGTTCTGGGAACACTGAGCGTGCATGTGTGAAAGTTCTGAGATTTGTTTTTTTTTTTTTTTTTCTACAGTCCTATAGCACGAGCCGCCCTTGCTTACAGCCCAGTTGTATTATGAACAACAACCTTTAATAATCATGCAAACTTGATGAGGGACCAAAAAGGAGTTTAAGGAATGTTAGCTAGCAGTTCTAAACACTTTAAGACAAACCAAATGCTTGTATAAAAGTAACATTTCCTCTTGATGCAAACAATGCAGGAAGGCTAAATGTAGTTAGGCTTTATCAATCTAATAGGAGTGTGTAATAAGGAAATACAGGACAGAGCAGCTCAACCAAATTTTACAGCAGGTTCTGCTATGCAGCGCAATTTAAAAAGCTATTGTAAGAGTAACAATCAGAAAAAAATCTTAAAATCAATCCTGAAGAATGCTAAAAATACCTGTAGTTTTCCCCCACCCTAACTAGAAAAAAAAGAAAAGCTAGGAAGTGTCCCAAATGAGCAAAACTTTGGCACACTAAACATAATTAACAGATTAGCTGTACATTCACTTTAAAAGCAAACAGATGGAACTGAATTAACTGAAAATATACTTCTTGATCTCTTTGTGACTGGTAGTAAGGTCAACTCTGAACAGAAGTGGTCAATCCAGTGGCAGTATGTAACAAAGAAATTTAGCTTAAAGCAGTCCAGCAGCAGCAGTACATGCTGTGTAGCACAATTTAAAAATTACATTTAAAAGTCACAGCCAGTCCAAAACATTAATTGTAAATTAAGCCAGAAATACCAGTAACTTTCTTGCTGTCACTAGGAAAAAAGTAATTGAAATGAACAACTCTGGCACAATAACATTAACAAATTAGCTGTACATATACTAAAATCACACGTAATAGAATTGGATTAAGTAAAAAACACACTGGACATTTCCAACTCTCAGTGAAAAAACCTGCCCCAAAATGAACAGAACACTGACACATTAAACAGTATTAACAGTTGGCTTGTATTCTTTGCAGTGGATTTATTATTTTGCGTCATATCTGCCTGCTGTCACACAGAACATTTTGGGATTCAGTGTTTGTGAGTATTAACAGTCAACTCATCATATACTATTGTTCCCTTGTCATCACTGCCAGTGACCTAGTCATAAAATAGATAACATTAGACTGATAAAATCTCTACCATGTAAACCCTCAGTGCTCTGCATCTGCAAAAACATTTCTTTTTGGGTACTTAACCAACTTAGTCATAAGAGTCTGTAGTCTGAAAAAGCTGGCCAATGTATATTCATTTAGCAGTGTCCAGTAACATAGCTGGTACTAAGTGATCACCATTGTCATTATTCAGTCCTCTGGCCAACACTCCACATCTGAAGGAGGTACTGTTATACCAGGTTTTTATACAGCACACCTGTCAGTTCTTTCAACACCTGAGGAGTAGCTTATGTTTTACCCACATCTGATTCTCCTAAAGACCTTGGCCTTTTTTGCTGTTCATGTCCCAATTCTCTATCCATTTTCTCATTCAGATGTCTGTTCACTTATCTTATCATCTTCCATTTCCATCATTCTAACTAGTATTTCCTTTCCAGTGTCACTATCACATAAGTCATTTAGTATAACACATTTATCTCCTACTTGTACACTAGTGTCACTATCACAGAAGTCATTTAGTATAGCACGCGTATCTCCTACTTGTTCACTAGTGTCACTATCACAGAAGTCATTTAGTATAGCACACTTATCTCCTACTTGTTCACTAGTGTCACTATCACAGAAGTCATTTAGTATAGCACAGGTATCTCCTACTTGTTCACTAGTGCCACTATCACAGAAGTCATTTAGTATAGCACACTTATCTCCTACTTGTTCACTAGTGTCACTATCACAGAAGTCATTTAGTATAGCACAGGTATCTCCTACTTGTTCACTATTGTCACTATCACAGAAGTCATTTAGTATAGCACACGTATCTCCTACTTGTTCACTAGTGTCACTATCACAGAAGTCATTTAGTATAGCACACTTATCTCCTACTTGTTCACTAGTGTCACTATCACAGAAGTCATTTAGTATAGCACAGGTATCTCCTACTTGTTCACTAGTGTCACTATCACAGAAGTCATTTAGTATAGCACACTTATCTCCTACTTGTTCACTAGTGTCACTATCACAGAAGTCATTTAGTATAGCACACACATCTCCTACTTGTTCACTAGTGTCATTATCACAGAGGTCAGTTAATATATCACATTTATCTCCTACTTGTTCATAATTTTCCCTTCTCATGACAGATTTTCTCAAGTTTTATATGGCATGATTTAACTGCTTATTTATGGCTTTGTACATTTACTTTCTCTACTTGCATATCTCATCATTTTTTTAGGCAATCATTTGCTTTTGTAATGTTCCTTCCTTATTTCATTATCTACAATAATCGCCTTACCTTGTAATACTGCAGTCTGTGTATTAGTCCTAACTTAATGTACTCTTACAGTTTTTCCTCTGTTGCACATCCTTCCACTAATCTGCAGTGATTCTCACTCCACTTTCCATGTGACTAAAAACTAGTTTCCTGCTGTTTTGCATTGTTGTCCTAAGGGTTATGAGACACACTGTGACATGTCATAACTGTCTAGAACATAGCAAAGCCTAGCAACTCACTTTCCAGTCCCTGACACTATCCATGGAGACAAATATTGCACATCCTTCTACTGAGGTAGTGCATATCCAGCGTTCCTAAAACTGGCTAATTATGGACTATCAATGGCAGCACAGTTCATGCACATATTGTATGAAACACTAATGTGTAGTAATGACACCAAAGTAGTTTGATATGCAGAGTTCATTAGTTTTTGTCCCTTCTCTTTCTTCCTGCATGGATATTTTTCACGTTGGTCATCTATAACCACTGGTAGTTCTTTTTATATGATCATAGAAAATACAAGACTATCATGTACAGTGACCATTTACTTCTAGCCAGTATTCACCCTGAGCCTGAACCTCCTCTTTAGAGGAGGATACTCTTTTTTTTTTTCAAGATTTTATTTACATATGCAATAAAAAACTTCATACACATAGTTTCCTTTTAAAAAATGCAAATAATGATACAGGCTATTATCAGAAAAAACAGTTAAAGGTTAAGAAAACAAAACTGATGCTGTTAGTTTAAATATGTGGTTACACACATACATACATATACACATGGGTATACTTCTAAATTTCAAACTTTTAGAACTTCGAATGGTCGAGACCATAAGATCGAAGTTATGATACTTCAAAATTTAAATTAAAATGAAAAAAATAAAAGCAAAAAATATATATTTTTTAACTTTTTGGAGGGGGGCAAGCCCCCTGCACTCCTGCACCCCCTGCTAATTAAATATACCAACTCAGAGATCACACTACAGCAAGGAAAACGGTAAATATGCCATTCCATGCTGTATGGCAGTCTCTATTTAAATGCTTCAAAGTTTCAAAACTTTGACATTACGGTCTCGACCATACAAAATTTGAAGTTGTGAAAGTTTGAAATTTAGAAGTAGACCCATACACACATATTTTTCAGGCATGGGCAATAATGCTCTTGTAGCCTGCCATTGTAACAAAACAGTCATCCCCATAATGTGTCTAGGTTGTTTTTGAAAATATCTAAACTAGTGCTTGCTTTAATACCATTTGGTAGTCTATCCCATGCATCAGTTACTGTCTCAGATAACCAATTTGTAGATCTCTCATTACTATATTCTGCATAGGTATTCCTGATGATTCCCTACTACTCTTTGATAACCCTAAACATTCACAGAGGTAGTTGCCTCTAAATGCCCAATATACCTGAATAATGTATCTTAAATACTGTACAATTTCAGATATTTCAATCCTTTTTATAAATGATCTGCACTGTCCTGTCTATAAATAATTTTCCCTCTTATCCTGTGAAAGGCATGTGATTTATTGTGCATTCATTGCCTTATGCCTGTACTCGAAAATATTGTACTGCACATTAGTATTACCACATGCATATATGGTGAGACATTTGCATTTGGGGATTTACAAGCAATGTATGACACATTCTGACTCTTGCATTTTGGGTGGCATTATATTCCATTGGCCTAAAAACATGGCTTTGTATAGATCCCATCCAGAGACTCTGTGCACATGTGAGACAGAAAGGGTGATCTAATTCTGTCTCTATATGTAGACTAGTATGAACCTTTTAGTATGTGTTTTAGAGTTGTAATATTTGCTTTTTGGGGGGGGGTAAAGATGGGTGGGATGGGTTTTCTCTCCTTTCATATCCTGCTGCAGAACTGAATTATGTTGGTTACTGTCATGCTTTGCTGGGAGCTGAGGTCTCACCTGTCTGCTTTGTAATACTAGAGCATATCATAATTTCCAACTCCCTTCCTTTCTGTAAAACAGCTGCTTCCATTCTTCTCTTCCCACTTCACTTTTTTGTTCTGTAAATATTTAAACCATGTAATGTCTGTATGCTTGTCAATTTCTGATGCTTTTCCTAATTTAGGGTATCGGGTACATATGTTTTTGCTTTGCTATGAATACTAAACTATAAGTTGTGATAAAGTTCATTTGAAGTTATATTCTGCATTTGCCTGCATGCCACATTGTTCCTTCTTTGAGTCTGGGGTCCTTATACTTGTACTGAACAAGTTGAAAATATAATTTAATTGAAAACCACACAACTTTCTAGTAATTGTTAGTCAGTGCCTATAGTCCAAATACACTTGATGTGTTAAAAGGAAGAATTTCATTAAAGAGGACCTCTCAACTGTCCCTATTTTGGAGGAGCATTTGTATTTTCTGGCCTGATTTACCCTGCACAGGATGTCCTTAATTTTGCAGGTATGATTTATCCACTCACACAAATTTCTGAATCCCTCCATAACATGATTTTTTTATCTGTCTAGTACACAGAAAACCACACTACATGACCAATGTATTAAATTTTATTGTATTCAACTTTATGCTAATTAGATTTCCTGATTTATAGCTGGCTGTTAAAGGGCAGTTTGTTTCTATTTTCAATGTCTGAAGGTTGAGTGGTATGTTTATTCTCAACATGTTTTAAACTGAGGGAGGAAAAGAGAGAGAGAGAGAGAGAGAGAGAGGTAAAAGCAGGGAAAAGCACTTTTCATATATGATATGGTACATATACTAATATTTATGTTAGCTAGCAAAACACTTAAAACAGATTGACTCTATCCCGAGTTAGGACAATTCTTTTGTATTTGACATAGTGAAGATCCTACTTTTACACAAGATGGATGCTTGTAGATTCATTCATTGGGACTGGGTAATATATGTTAGTCTGTCAATAAAAGCATTATTTAACCTTCAATTTTGTTTTGTTTTTCAGATGCATAATTCCTAATGCTAGGAATGGGATTTCATTACTGTGTGGCTTTCAGCTTCCCTGTTATCTTCTTCTGAAAACTACCAAAGAAATGGAAATAATAAAAATGTTCTGGCTGGATTAAAAGGAGATTTTGCACAATCATTTTAAAATCCTGTCTGTGAAAAAAAGAAGTCGAAAGTAAAAAAAAAAAATACATTTGAAAATGAATATACGTCATATCACTGCAGGCATAAAGAAATCTATTTAAGACACAGTTTAAGTAATTAATGAATACTGCCAAAATCACAAGAATCACACAGTAAATTACTGTAAATGCAGTCTTAAAACATATTGTAGTTTGATTGCATGATGTGAACATGTTCAAGTTATGACCACAGGTATTAAATTACAATGTTCTTCTTCTGCCCATAAGAAATGTATGACAGTGATCGAATACTCATCATTTGGGATGGAGTGCTACATATTTATTGCTGTGTTTTCTGGCATAGGTCATACAGAAAGTCCTTGAAAAATTCTGAGCTAAAATGCTAAAAAATTGCTTTCTCAAATCAACTATTTTCATGCACAATACACAAACACACTATATATATATATATATATATATATATATATATATATATATATATATATATATATATATATATGCAAGTAGAAGAAACTGTGATGTTTGTAAAGAATGCAAACTGCATTTCAAACTCAGCATAAATAAGGCACTTTATGCCAATAGCTCGCTTACTGCTGAGTGAGAGACTCACTGCTTGGTAGTTTGTATACACTTCTTGAACTTTTATAATCATGCACTCACATAGTGTTCACTGTTTATTTAATTAGAACATTTATTTATTTATTTATTTCACATTTGTTAACTGGGTTAGTCCAACTAAGATTGCAAACAAACCCATTTTCAGTGGAGACCCGAGGAGAAAAGCCCCAGCAAACATAAGTAAAGATAAAGTGACAATATGCAAATATTAAATAACAATCACAATACAAAATAATTATAAAAAAGAAAAGGTTATTAACTATTTGCATTGTATTGATAGTAAGTAACCCATTTTCAGTGGAAACCTAAGGGAAATGAGCCCCAGCAAACATAAGCAAAGATAGACATATAGGACAAAAATTATTAAAAATAACAATGCAAATATGAAATTAATTATAAAAAGAAAAACAAAATAAAAAATTATGAACATTAAGGGTTGCACTGATAGCAGTGGTCTAAATTTA
Organism: Protopterus annectens; assembly: GCF_019279795.1. Lineage (NCBI taxonomy): Eukaryota > Metazoa > Chordata > Ceratodontiformes > Protopteridae > Protopterus > Protopterus annectens. The sequence goes on from NC_056727.1 coordinate 697,412,254, forward strand.
CTACATATAAGAGTAAAAACAAAAAGATAATCGCTGTTCAAAAGAAGGAAAATGTACAGACAGTGATAAGTGGGGGGGGGTAAATAGTGTGGAGAATGGGAGGGGGAGAGAAAGGAGGGGGCTATAGTAGTAGAGCTGAGGTTTTATGGGGTTAGTTTAAGCAGAAGTTACTAACAGAGAAAGAAAGTTAGGAGATGCAGCAGCTTATACAGTAGGACAAACTAAGACTTCGTGTGGTTAAGGCAACAGCATAATTTCAAGTTATAAGAATATAGAATAGTTAGAATATAATATTAGTTAATACTTTCAATATGTCAGTAAGCTGTATGATGCTAGCATGTAAAGCAGAAATACAGTAGAGAGTCGATTATCCAAACGCCGATTACCAGAAACATCAATTATCAGAACCAGCCTTCGAAAGTTTTCGGATAAGAAAAATCAGAAAGCCTGAATATGTAAACATTTTACATATTTGCTTGAGCATGTAGCCAGCTCGTGTATGAAAAATATTTTTTATTGTCCATTGGAATCGCTGAATGGTTGAAAAGTGTATTCCTGCATGCAGCAAAAAAATAAGATTTTGGAAGTTTTTTATCCAGTTCAATTATATGTTTGATTATCCAAACAATTTGATTATCTGAACTACCTAGGACCCAATTAGTTTGACTAATTGGCTCTCTAAAAAATAACTAGGTTTATTACAGAACTGAGTAAGCACTTTCATCTCATGAAGAGAATTTATCAGACTAACAATATGCCAAGATATGATAATGTGATCAATGACAGGTAAATATGATTTTTTTCTTAAAGGCATTATGTCCACACTTACCAGGAAAGGGTCTATATTAAAAAACTGAAGAGGTGTTTTATCGAACACCTTTTGGTCGACATAAGAGAGAATGCACTAAAGTGTGAATGCTCAAAACAGTGATTTCTTTCACTGTGAAAGAAACCGCTGGGCCATCCCAGTGTGTTTGCTCCTTTCCTCACTGTAGTGCGATCTCGGAATTGGTATATTTAGTTAGGGGTGGTGTGAGGGGCACATCCCCCCCCATGTTGGGGTGTGTGGTGAGCTTAAAAACCTCAGCTTTGGCCGGCTAAGAACTTGCTATATTCAACTGGATGTATAAGAGAATTTAAGTACCTTTATCTGCTCTTTTTTTTCAAAAAATACAGTATTTAAATTGATTTTAACTGTGTGGAAGGAATATTAGCTGAACTGGAAGTTAGTCAGTGTTTGCTGAATTTTGTTATTTGCTAGTAATTACAGGTGTGGGGGTAGTCACATTCATTGATTTCCTGTCCTTGCCTATTTAAGTGGTACAGTGTGAAATATTTTCTGCTTAAAAACCTCAGCTTTGGCCGGCTAAGAACTTGCTATATTCAACTGGACGTATAAGAGAATTTAAGTACCTTTATCTGCTCTTTTTTTTCCAAAAATACAGTATTTAAATTGATTTTAACTGTGTGGAAGGAATATTAACTGAACTGGAAGTTTTCACTCTGCTCTTCAGTTTAATTTTAGTGGCCTTGCAACTGCCCGCCCCTCTTGTAAATTTGTGTTTGGATACCCCTTCTGGGCCCATCTCATTTGCTCACTCAACTGAGTGCAGTGAGATCATATTCTGATTTCAGGCACTCCTACTGTGTACAAAGAGAGCATCTGGGAAACAGAAAAAAAAAAAATTTAAGCTTGTTTCCTGCCTTTCCTGTTAAGTGGTAATTGTAGACTTCTGAGCCCCCAAGCCCTTCTGTGTTGGAGGGAAGCCTTCTAGCTTAGTTTTTTTTCTTATAACTAGCCAGTTTTCTAGTTTCAGCACTCAAATCTGTTTCTTTGATCTCAGCACTTGTTCAGAAAAAAAAAAAAAATTAATCTGCTTTTACTATACTTGTGTTTCTACCTACTTTTTTTTACTTTTGCATCATCTTAAAAGTACTCAATTGTATTTATTACTGCTTGGTGTAACTCATTCTAAGCCTTTTGGTTTAAACACTTGGACTTCGGACCAGTTGTTTTGCACTGAGAGGGTTTGTGGTCTGCACTGTAGTGGCAGAACAGGTAGCTTACATCCTTCTAGGTTGGGAACTGCTGATTGAGGGCTCAGTGTCTGTTATTCTAAACGTGTATTAATTCTGGTTTAAGCACTTGGACTTTCAGGCCAGTTATTTTACATTAAGAGGGTTCGTGGTCTGCACTCTTGTGGGAGGAGAGGCTGAACTGTGCCCTTCTGAGCTGGGAATTTCTAGTTGAAGGCTTATAGTGCATGCATATCTGAACTGCTTCTTACTGAAGTTGGTGCGCCTTGTTTGCTGTGGCATAGACTGGATTCGGGCCTGCTGGATCTAGCTTTGTTTGTGTAACTTGAGCACTAATCCAGGCATTCTCTAAAGTATTCAATTGCATTTATTACTGCTTGGTAGTAACTTGATTAAAGTGTAGCTATCATTCTAAGTCTTTTGGATTAAGCACTTGGGCTTCAGACCAGTTGTTTTACATTAGGAAGGTTTGTAGCATGCACTGTGGTGGCAGGACAGGTAGCTTTCATCCTTCTGAGTTGGGAACTGCTGATTGAGAGCCCAGTGTCTGTTATTCTTAAAGTGTATTAGTTCTGGTTTAAGCACTTGGGCTTCAGGCCAGTTATTTTACATTAAGAAGGTTTGTGGTCTGCACTCTTGTGGGAGAAGAGGCTGGACTCTGCCCTTCTGAGCTGGGAATTTCTGGTTAAAGGTTTATAGTGCCTGAATATTTGAACTGTATCTTACTGAAATTGGTACACCTTGTTTGCTGTAGCATAGACTAGATCCAGGCCTGCTGAATCTAGCTTTGTTTATATGCTTGTTGTTTGTTTGCTTGTTATTTCCTGGAACGCTAATTCCACCTAATACACGGCTTCTCAGTGCTTCTGTGGAACACTAGTGATATCTGCATTGCTTACTGTACTTATTTCCTTGTTTCACTTGAAAGAAAGTTACTGTTTGTCGTTTTGCATTTATGTTACCTGTAACACATTGCACTTAAGTTACCTGGCACTTGCTCACTAAAGCAATTATATAAGTCAGCACTAAAAATTAAAAGCACTACACCCTCACTCCCCACTGGCCCTGGTTTTCAATTATTAAGGAATTCCCAATATTATTCTAGCATGTCCAAAGGTCAGTTGTCAACCTCCTCTCCAGTCCAGCTGGTGAATCTGGGAATCTTGAGGCAATGTTACAACTGCCTCATGTACACAGACAACCCTCTCCTCCTCCCAACACATTCCAACACATGTGAGAGATGCAACCATATAGCCAAACTGGAGGCTAAGCTCTCTCAACTCAGTACTGGCATAACCAGTCAGGAGGAGAAGGAAACCACACTCACTACAATTCCAGTCTCACATAGACCTACCACAACAGCAAACCAAACACATAATCACACAAAAACATACTCGAAGGCTCTAAATAAAGATCTGCCGAAGCAGCAGAGACCTCCAAAGCAGACACCCAAGCAGCCGCTACCCCAAAACAAAACACGTGCAACACATATCTCACAAAGCCAGTGTGCCAAACAGTCACAGCCCTTAAGACTAAACAACACACCTGATACACTTGTAATAGGTGACTCTATCATCAGGCACACTGTCGTCCCGCTCACCAGGCTGAACAAGGAGAGGGTCACGGTGAGCAGCCTGTCGGGCTCTAGGATCCACCACATAACACAAGCACTCAGGTCACTCCAAGGAAAGTACAAATATGACTCAGTCATTGTCCATGTTGGTGTGAATGACCTGAGATGTACCTCCCTGGACTACATGAAAAGAGACATAAAGGAGCTCTCTGAGCATGTAGCCCAGGCCGGTATGACCCTGACCTTGAGTAGCATCTTACCCTCACCAAGAATTATGCCACAATATGAAGACAAGATGATCAATTTCAACAATTGGCTTAAGTACTGGTGTCATTCAAAGGGGATCCGATGCCTGTCAGCTTGGGATGATATGCACGACAAGCCACGATGCTTCTCTAGGGACGGCTTGCACCTGTCACCCCTGGGCTTTCGGATATTGGCAAAGGCTCTTGCTACCCCCATAGTGCCTTTTTAGGCAAGGCTCAAAAGACAAACCCACCTCCATGGGTATCACAAGGGATAAGAAACTAAGAGTAATGCTACTCAACGCCAGAAGTCTAAACCTCAAGATGCACACACTCGAAACTCTCCTTAGCATGGAGAACATCGATATCTGTGCAGTAGCAGAAACCTGGTTCAGGGCTATCGAGAGCACCCCAGCACTACCAGGTTATACCTCATACCATGCTTTTCGGCCCCAAAACTTGGACCGAACCACAAAAGGAGGGAGTATCGATATTCATCAAAGATACCCACACCTCCAGGTTGGTGGCAAAGCACGAAGCATCAGAGACTATCCATGTGCAACTAACAGTGGGTAAAACTGCCTTCCAGTTTATAGCCTGCTACAGACCACCCTCCCAAACCCAGGAATCCCACTCGGCCTTCCTGAGAACACTGGAAAATATGAAGGTCTCTCCAAACACCATTATATTGGGCGACTTCAACTACCCAAACATAGACTGGGAGCATTAATCTAGCTCCAACACCCTAGCCCAAAGGTTCCTAGAATTTATAAACTCAAATGCTATGGAACAACTTGTTACCACTCCCACAAGAGGGGAAAACATACTGGACCTGATCATCACCAACATGGGGACTTTATGCTCCTGACCAGAAGTGTATCCCTCACTGGTAAGATCAGACCATAAACTAATCTCACTGGATATTCACATCCCGCCCCCAGCCCCTGCCCAGAAAACCACAGTGAAAAACTTCTCTATAGCAAATTTCACACTCCTCAAAACTGAGGTAGAATCCTTCAAAGCCCCCGGGCCTGTGGAAAATATGGCCCAGACCGCAGAATCCTTTATAAATGCATTCTATGAACACCTTCAGGAATGCATGGATCATGCGATCCCAAATAAAACCAAGACCCAATCCTCCAAAGGCAGACGTCCTGTCTGGTGGACCCCAGCCATAAACAAACTATACAATAGAAGGAGGAAGCTACTAAATGATAGAGCAAAATCCCAAAAGGGAAGGCATCACTGATCAGTATTAGCAAAAACTATGGGCACACATAAAATTGTCTAAGGCCAGCTTGAGAGAAAAATTGCACAGGACACTAAGAATAATCACAAGGCTTTCTTTAGTTATGTTAGGAACCTGGGTGGTAATTCCCAGATATGCTCAGAATTAGTCCAAAATGACAAATAATACACCGAACCCACAGACATTGCCAACATCCTAGCTGACAAGTTCAGCGCAAACTTCTCCCCCCCTCCCCACCAAAGGGCAAATATCTATCCCAGCAGAGTGCTGCCCCCCCTTGACATCTCAGATGCTCAGGTAAGAGCCGCCCTCTCCAAAGCAAAAAACACAGCATCAATGGGACCAGATGGTGTCCCTGGCTGCGTCCTACATGAACTCCAAGAAGAGCTAAACCCAAACATAAAACTACTGTTCAATCTCAGCCTTACTACAGGATATGTGCCCAAAGAGTGGCGTACAGCAACAGTGGTCCCTCTCCATAAAGGTGGTGCCTCAACGGATCCTGGAAACTATCGCCCCATAAGCCTGACTAGCTTGGTCTGCAAAGCTATGGAAAGGATCATCATGGACCTCATAAATAAAGATATTGGGGACCTACAAACACTGGATCCTACCCAGTTTGGCTTTGTTAAGGGCAGATCCTGCCTCTTAAACCTGGTTGATTTCTTTGAAACAGTCACCAAGGCCATTGACGAGGGAAGGTGGTCCACACAGCCTACCTGGACCTCGCAAAAGCCTTCGATACAATACCCCACTCGGGCATTATAGATAAGCTCACCAGCTTAAATATAAACCCCTATGTCACTAGATGGATTGCAAACTGGCTCAAGGACAGAACCCACATGGTTAGAATTGCTGGAGCCATGTCAGACTCCAAACCAGTTACAAGTGGCATCCCACAAGGCTCAGTCCTGGGACCTCTCTTGTTCGGTATATATTTCTCGGAGGTACAGGCCAACACGGAAGGACTGTGGCTGACCAAGTTCGCAGATGACTGCAAACTGGGTGCCATAATCGACTCTCCAGTCGACACAAGCATCCTCCAAAAGGGCCTCATAGAAACAGACAACTGGTGCCAGAGCCATGGCCTCAAGCTAAATGCCAAAAGTGTATAGTCATCCCCTTTGGCAAAAACAAAGTGCCCACAAATTACCACATAGGTGGTAATCCATTAAGTACAGAAGAAGTAATTAGGGACCTGGGGACCCAAGTTGATAACAATCTCTCATTTGACAACCACGTGGCCAAAGTGGTTAGAAAACATTTTATATAGCCCACCTAATCATGAAGGGATTCACATCTAGATCAGGGGCGTCATTGTGCCTCTTTACTCATCCCTCATCAGGCCCATAATTGAGTACAATGCCCCTTTTGGGATGTACCTTACCAGACACCTGCAGCAACTGGAAAGACCCCAAAAGTACCTCACCAAGAGGATCAAAGGGCTCAAACAGATGACATATGCTGCCGGTTAAAGAAACTCCAGCTCTACTCAGTGGCACACCGCCTGTTCAGAGGCGATCTGTGCCTGATGTATAAAGCCATGTCCAACCCGGAATTAATGGACATGCTGCACCTCAGAAAATCCAAATCCCATCGAGCTACGCTCGAGACTTGAACCTCAGCACTGAAATAAATAGGACATGCTGGAGGGACAGATTCATAACCCAGAGGCTCCCTTCACTCTGGAATAAAATCCCAGTCCAGGTTAGGCAGAGTCCCTCATTGACTCTCTTCAAGAGGAATCTTGATGAGTGGATGGGAGATCATAGGTTTACCCCGGGTATCACTTCTGTGTCACTGTTAGACAGAGGCACAGTATACTAACCTCAAAAAAGGGCATAGCAAAATAAATTTAAAATGGGTGGCGAAAGCCAAACACATTCTGGCTAGGCTTATAAATGCCCTAGGGCAGATGGCCTAGTATGAACCTATGAACCTATGAACCTAAAGCCCCCCACACTGTTATGTTTGAAAGTGTGTGTGTGTGTTTGTGCTAGCAATTTCTTTCCCAGGGAAAGAAATCACTGTTTTGAGCATTTTCACTTTAGTGTGCTTGCTCTTTATATGTTGACCAAGAGATGTTCGATGAAACACCTCTTCAGTCTTTTAATAGGGTCTATATTGAATTAGCAAATGCTTAGAAAAGCGAACGCTAATTCATTGACCCCTTTTAAGCGAAAGCTTACAATCCCGAACACCCGGAACAGCGATTTTTGTCACAGGACTAAAAATCGCTGGGCCGGTTTCGGGAGTTTGCCATTTCCTCCACTGTGGTGCGATCTCAGAGTTGGTATATTTAAGTAGGGGGTGTGGGGGGCACAGCCACCCACATCAGGGGGTGTATATAATTTTTTAAGTTTTTTTTTTTTTGTTTGTGGACCAGCGATTTTTGTCCCTGGGAAAAAAATTGCTGTTCCGGGTGTTCGAGATTTTAAGCTTTCGCTTAAAAATGGTTGATGAATTAGTGTTCACTTTTCTAAGCATTCGCTAATTCAATATAGACCCTTTTAATATAGACCCCCAGGAAATATCTGCAGAGTTTGTGCTACACCTGATGTCGATGGAATAGTTGATGAAGAAATGTGTAAAGCATTATATGTATGCAGAAGTATATCTAGTCAGAAATTGGTAAAGCCATCTTAACATCAGTCTCCCACAGTGCCTTACAGTACATGTTGTAGGCACCCTGGTTGGTATCATGGTCATTGTATAGTGGTCGTTGTCCCTTATAGTGAGGAGGCACTCCTCATTTTGTGTTAATGGTTGGACCGGGGAAGATCTACCACCAGTACTGCTATGGCCAATTGCATTCTGCCTAGCCTTTGTCCTAGTATATCCCACCATGTCATTAGCTCTTTTTTTATAGCATACCAAGGTGCACTTCCTTGCCTTTATAGCATTTATTCCCGCAACTACTTGATTGCATGTGTTAGTTCTTTCTCTTCCTATTTTGACATCCATTTTTTAAAAAGACCTTTCCCATGCATTTTTAGTGTATTCATGAGGATGTGACTCTTCTCAGGACTGAAGATGCCTTTCCTGTCTTGCTGTCTGCTGCTGCAATGTTTTGTAACCTGCAAGTACATGTTATCAAAGAATTACACATTCCTGTAACTTCAGTCAGTTCTGTGCCATACATTTCATTCACTAATTAATAAGGAAATGAAGCATTAATTCTGGGTTTGCCTTTCCTTTGATCTGCTGTCAGTGTTATTCATGCAGATGCTTCAGCATATGTGAAACTGCATTGTAATAATGTAGACCTGTGAGGGTTTGTAGTAAGGGTGCTGTAAAGTGATTATTACTTATTATTCATACATTTAATTCATTAATTATTGGAAGGTTGCCTGCAGTGTCGCTCTGGGCATCCCCATTGCCAGAGACCAGTGCCTACATTAGGCCATTGTACAGGTATAATAGTGAAGTAGACAGTGCTGAATATGCAATTTTTCAGGTAGAAGCGTACAATTTTTACAATATTTCCTGCCTTCCCAGTAAATCTGAATATAATCCAGAAGTTGTCAGAGTAAAATGCACTGATAAGTGCCATTTTCTGGTAATTTTATGTTATCTCTACATTTTAGAAACCTTTTCAATCAATTCACACCTTCCCTTCATGCTTGCATAAACATGGAGGTCAGTGGCAGTTATATATAGTGAATCCTGAAAGGTTGTAGTAAGTTTGGTCAGATTTAATAAAATCATATGCAAATGAAGCTTCATCATTTTTAAGTCTAGGAATTACATCAAGGTGCACATGTGTAATTGTTATTATTGGTACAGATACCTTCATACAGCTGCAAACAAACTGTGCTTTGCTCATGCATGTGTGTATGCATTCCTATGTCTTTCTGCACCCATCCCATGCTTGCAAAGGGTTTCATAGGCTAGGCTATGCTGAATTAACTCACAGGTTCATGGGTGCGGTTCACATCCTAGAAGTCTCAACTTCAAACCCCTACATCTCCTTCTGAAACTGAACCTTAAAGCAATGGAATCCATTAAAGCCCAAGCTGATCTGAGAAAGACACATAGATAAAGGAGGATACCTTATAAAGGAGTATACCTTATAAAGGAGGATAACTGCTAAAGGAATATACTTTTTAAAGGAGTATACCTTATAAAGGAAAATACCTTATATTGGAGTGTGCCTTATAAGGGAGATACCTTATAAAGGGGTGTACCTTATAAAGGAGGATACCTTATAAAGGAAGATACCTTATAAAGGAGGATACCTTATAAAGGAAGATACCTTATATAGGAGTGTACCTTATAAAGGAGGAAACCTTATAAAGGAGGATACCTTATAAAGGAAAATACCTTATATAGGAGTGTACCTTATAAAGGAAGAAACCTTATAAAGGAAGATACCTTATAAAGGAAAATACCTTATATTGGAGTGTGCCTTATAAGGGAGGATACCTTATAAAGGGGTGTACCTTATAAAGGAGTATACCTTATAAAGGAAGATACCTTATAAAGGAGGATACCTTATAAAGGAAGATACCTTATAAAGGAGGATACCTTTTATAGGAGTATATAATATAAAGGAGGATACCTTATATAGGAGTATACCATATAAAGGAGGATACCTGCTAAAGGAGGATACCTTATAAAGGAAGATACCTTATAAAGGAAAATACCTTATAACGGAGGATACCTTATAGAGGAGGATACCTTACATTTGACCATAACTTATAATGGAGGATACCTTATATAGATGCATACCTTATAAAGCAGGATACCTGTTAAAGGAGTTGTGCCTGTGGAACCTGGATGAGACCACAACAGGCTGCATGTGGAAAAGAGAGAGAGATGTCTGGCAACAACTGAGGATCATCTCACTTCATTAAGTGGAATCCTTGCTCAGGTGAAAAGTGTTGCCACATGTATGCTGACCTGGAGAATTGGAGGAGCAACTAGCTGGCTGGGTGGGGATTGGAGATACAGGATACTGAAGGCCAGACGTCTACCATAAGTAATCTATTTCTGTTTTATATATCATATATATCTGTATTTGTGCATGTCTTTATATATATTGAGCACTACCTTCTCCATAGGTTAGGCAAATTGTAGAAAATTATATAACCATGTCAGTATGATAGATTTAAAGTCATAGATGTTGTAAAAGTTTGGCAGTGTTGCCATATCACATTCATATTTCACTTACTTTATGTGCACAATTTCAATTTTAATATTGACATACGCACAGTAATGAAAACATCACTGCAATATCATTTAAGCAGTGGCAGTGCTAAATCCATATATTAGAAGGTGAACATTAACGGCCTTCCCTGCATCTTAAAATATACTCTTGAAAGTTGTTCGCAGCCAAAGCAACACCTGCAAGACCCTGCACATCCTGAAACTGACTATCTGTTGCTGTTGCTTTGATAGCATACTTTCGCCAATGGATAGATCAATAGAATAGTCTCCTTCCTCACAGGAAAGGGTTTTGGTGCCCCTGAATGAACCAGCTCAGGAATGTTCAGAACTGCTCATAAAATTTATTTTAAATTACAAAGCATTCTCTCATTGCAGCAAAGGCATATGGAACACTACTTTTTTAGATTTTGATACCATTGCATTTTTGCAGCCATTGTTTTAAAAATAACTATTTCCTCATGCTCCAGTCTGCATCCATTTACAGAGTAATGTGCTGCATTTTCAAACAATTAAAGGACTGCATGATGCAATGAAGGTTAGGGGGTTGGGCAGTTATTGTATTGCATGCCTTAAGCTGTATCAGCAAACCAAGTAGAAAGCAAACAATAACGCCTGAAAGGAAGTGTGCAATACTATGGAAACGCATGCCCAGCAGTGTTCAGAGATCTGATGCTGCAGGCAGAGGACCTCTACATACATGGAATGACTTTATTTCCACAATAGCACGCACCATATCAGGCATTATTCTGTTTAGAGAATTGTCTGTTTGTTAAGTTCTTTTGCATTTTTGTTTTTATTATATTATTATTTTTATATTTTTGATGTAAAATAGTCCCTCTCCCTAATGTTTCAAACTTGATGCAGCATATGTAATTGTTGGAGGAAGCATTTTACATCTGAAATATAAGTCCTTTAAGTATTTAATATATCTACATGTATACACACACACACACACACACACACACACACACACACACACACACACACACACACACACACACACACACACACACAAATACACACTATCAGAAGTACACACAAGCATATAGACAGAAACACAGACAAATTCACACAGACATATACATAGGTAGAAAGACGCACACACACATACACACACACACACACACACACACACACACACACACACACACACACACACACACACACACACACACACACACACACACACACACACACACACACACACACACACACACACACACACACACACACACACCAGTAAGTAAGCCAAGGCTGACAATTCAGTTATGACAAACCTAGTCTCAGCCACACTGATTATGACACAGTATATTCACTGCATCCTCAAATTTTTCCCTTTAACATATAAACATGCTGGCATTCCTAAAATTGCTGGAACTACTTAAGTGTGACATAGACTTAAGTCTTAGAGTTAAATCACAAAATACATAAAATAGGGTTACTGTCTTTATCCTTCTCTATAACTTTTGGAAACCATTAATATAATTTCAATACTCAGTTTATGACCTTTTTTCTCTTCATATATACAGGTTATGCAATATGATATTCATAGCACAGACTGGTATGATCTGAATGTTATTCACAATTTTTTAACATCATGATAGGAATAATATATACCGTAAGGAGTATGACAAGAACCAGTCATAAAATTTTACATCATTTGGTAGCATATTCACAGCCTTCTTTCCATTAATTAGTTTTTAAAAACAAAATAACATTTCATCTTTCTTGACAATTGCTGATTTATTCCTACAGCTGTAATTCACATTTTTCTATGACTAACTCTCATTCAGTCATGAAAAAGCATTCCACAAAATGGCTGTCCTAACACCCCACCACTGATGCAACAATGATAAAAACAGATTTCCTTTACAATGTACATTCAAACTTTGCAAATAATTGAAAAATAAAACTTAAAATTGTATTTATTGATTCTGAAGACTAGGCCTTTAAGACATGTCAGCTCCTGAAAAGAAGACCAGTATCTCCTGTCTGATTATAGTGTAAAGATTTCCCCTGGGATTCAATAAATTTTGTGCAGGAATAGTGCTATTCCTGTACGGAGTGGTTCGTGTTTGTGTAGCCACAGCAGCGCGCCTTGCATATTCATGAAGGGGTGCTGCTGTTAAGGCTAAACAGACACGAACCATGAACGAGTGCAAGGGGCATCTTTAAGAAGTGCATGGACTATGAACACACCCTCTGCACTCAGAAAGTGCCGTATGGCACTTTTCAAATGCATTTCAGTGTCCTCGGACACTGAAAGCAAAAACAAAAGGTTATTTCAGTGTCTGCTGACACTGAAATAAGCAGTAGAGCAAAACATAAATGCAGGGTGTGTGTGACAGGTCTGTCACAAATCCCCTGCATTGTAAAAGTGCCATACAGCACTTTGCAACTGCTGTCAGTGTCCATGGACACTGACAGCTAATAAAATAGCTCATGTCAGTGTTCATGGACACTGAAATAGCCGGCAGATGATCAAGGAAATGCAGGGGGTGGGTGACAGGTTCTGTGACACACCCCCTGCATTGTAAAAGTGCCGTATGACACCTTGCAACCTGTTAAAGCTGGAAATGTGGACAAAGGCACAAATAATGGGGGGACAAACCCCTAAATATAGGGACACTTCTTAAATATTGCTCTTACAAACTTAGAAAGTTGATAGAAAACAGGTTATGCATTAGCATGAATTTCTGAAGGATGGAAGTCTGAAAGTCAAATGTTTTCCATTATTTCCTGACTGCAGTCCTCAATGACTTGTCAGAAAACCACAATACTCACTATATAATATAATAATATAATAATTATATAATATTTTTTCCATACTAAGGAATGTTTAAGCATAGCTGAGTGGGTGTGCACATTATGGCCATCCGCTTAGCATTGCTTAAGCATCCCATAGGAGATAAATAAAAACATATAGGTGAAATTCCCCAACTGAGCTAGTGTAGTGGTTAAAGTTCCAGCTTTACATGCAGGTGTTCACGATTCGAGTACCAACACAGGCAAGTTATTTTTATATGGGAACGCAGTGTTAAAATTAGTATTTTCAACTTAAATTATGTAGTAACTGTTTTTTGTCAACCAGGGTAATGTAGCTGGTGTAAAATGGAAGTGTGAGTGCATATAACATGTGAAACCACCCATGTATACACAAGTGTCCCATACAGTATAGTCACACCCCTTGTTAATGTAATGAAAGCACATAGAGGGATGTCATGTAAAATAAATCATATACACTGACTAAATGAAGTCATTATTCTAATAATTTTTTTAAATGAAAAGTGAGCAATGGTCATCAATGTTCAGCTATGCTTACCAGCTTTAAGTATCTCTTAGATGTGAATGCTAAGCAGCAGGTAGCTCAGCTAAGTGGATTTGCATACTTCTAAGCAGTGCTCAGCAATTACCCCTTTATGCACTGTTCAACTCAGCTTATTGGATTTGTGCAATGCTTAGCAGAGCTTAACATGTTCAAAATGGTCCAATGATGGCAAAGGGCAGGAATATCACCTTATTTAAAAGGTGCAGGCAGAAATACAGCTAGAATCTGTTATAGTTCATCTGTGCAGGCACTATGGCTGGAGTAGGTGAAGGAGCGTGCTTTTGGGTGCAGCGCTGGAGCATTCAGGGGTCCACGGTCATGGCTGGACTCCTAGTAGAAAACCATGATGAGAAACTGCTGCAGGGCCAGTACCAGGGCTCACAATACAAAGCGGAGGCCTGAGACTGTCTCACACATGATCTCACCAGTGTTACTGGCATCCCCCGGACTAGTGAGTAGTTACGACACCACTATGCTGACCTAAAGTGGAGGAAGGGGGTGCTCTTGGCCCAGTGGATCCAAGATGCAAGGGCATGGAATGGTCCAGTAGTGAGTAAGTATCACTATCAAGTAGTTTGTTGTAAATACTAGCCGGAGAATGTGATAGACAGATATGCATAATGTTTGTTTTTCTCCCCTACAGCTGCAGCAGAAAGGGCTATTAACATAGAAGCCCATGCCAACAGACTGCTGAGACTGTACTCACAGGCTGGTGAGTACAAATCTATTTTGCAGTATATTGTCCAAATAGCTAAAAAGGAGTACATTGCTTACTGCTAGTAGTTATACTGTTACCATGTGAACTGAATAAATAAAAAAGTTTGACCAACTAATATTGATGTGTAATATCGATTCCTACAAAAAACTGTTGTGTTTATGTTGTGGTTGTTCTGGTATGTTATTGTAGACCTATAGAATGTATACAGGTTCTTCACAGCAAATATGGCTGTGACAGCACACATTAACTGAGGTGATCCAGCTGTCAAGAAAAAACTGTAGATGGTGGAGCTGTAAAACAGGATATAACTGAAATGTGAAATTTATCCTGCACTAAGCTCTGAACCTATATTACACATCAACATTAGTTGGCCAAACTTTTTTATTTATTCAGTTCACATGGTAACAGTATACCTACTAGCAGTAATGTGTAAAGTTTCAAAGTGTGTTCCACCCAGCATTGCCTTGTGTTAACATTTGCTTTCCAGATTGTAGTAATCCAAAGGATTAATGCACAGTACAATAACTATCTGTCATGCATGCATCACAGGATAACAAGTCCACACTGTTTAAACAAGAGACTATTAGGCAGAAACCAGTGAAACAAGAAACAGCAATTTCCCAGTAGCTCAGTGTGATGCGAAATAGCTTAGTTGTTAATTTTGCTCACCCAGACATGGTTCGAATCCAGGGAGTGGTACTACGATGTGTACATATCTACTCACAAGGAATCAGGAATAAATGTAAAAAAACAAGTAATCTCCGTGGTATCCTCGAAGTCTCAAAACAACCCACTAAACAAGTTTAGTGGGTCCAAAAACAAAACAGTGTAAGAAACTTCTCTGTGTGGAAGACTTTCAGTCCATATATCTCTAGTTAATCACTGTATATTAATCAGATCAGACAACAGTAGTAGAAGTAGCGAACTTAAACTCGTCTTAAGTAAAAAAATAATAATAATAATAATAAAAATATATATAATTGTACAGCATTACTAAGTATTCGAAAGTAATCCAAGCAAGGCAGGCAGACTGTTTCCAGTCGAAAATCCTTTATTAAGTACACAGACAAGTGATCCAAGTAAAACAAAAATAGAGTAATAATTTCCTCACAAGCTTTCTAAATATATATATATATATATATATATATATATATATATATATATACTTTTTATCAAGCATGGGAGTGGTTTATTGTTCTGTAAAACAAAGTGTCATTGGTACACATGTTAAATTCACATCCCTTCCCCCATCAGTGTGACATTCGAGCTGGTGCTGCCCTACTTAGTAGCTGTCATAATAATATTATAACCCTTATGTACTTTAAATAAAATTTATAACGATGTGGTGGTACCTGTTATTTAACCAGATTATTAAGTAGATTATTAAGTCTGTGATTTTATCCAAGACAATATACTACATGGCTGGAAATATATCAACCTTAGTTCATTTGACAATCAAAAAAATATTTATAAATATATACATATACATTTTGCATGTAAAAATCAATTTCTATTTTCATAACCTTTTGTGAACAAAGATCGCTTTCATCCTTCTAGACTTCTTCAGGTCTAATGTAATGTTTTTTTATTTTCATCAAAAAAT
Organism: Protopterus annectens; assembly: GCF_019279795.1. NCBI lineage: Eukaryota > Metazoa > Chordata > Ceratodontiformes > Protopteridae > Protopterus > Protopterus annectens. The sequence continues at coordinate 697,428,176 of NC_056727.1, forward strand.
CCATTGAATCTCTTATGTATGACATTCTTTTCTGCTAGAGGTTTCAGTAAGTAATCAAGGTAAATGGCTGTGGCTTCAGTAAGGGAGCCTCTACTTGCTACCAACGGTCTATAAGGTGGGTCTTCTCTGTTCTTGTGTGGCTTATTACTTGTTGAAACCTCTAGCAGAAAAGAATACGTCATACATAAAAGATTCAATGGATTTTTTGAGGAAAATAAAAAACATTACAGTGGAAGCTGACAGTATTTTATTAACTATTGATGTGGAATCCTTGTACACAGTGCTCCCTCACAATTACTGTATAACAGCAGCTATGGAATCTTTTAAGAAACATAATCAGGGTACACAGGCACAAATGCAAAAGTTAAGCAAGCTCATTAATCTTGTACTGGACTTCAATTTCTTTACTTTCAATGGCAAACACTACAAACAAAAAACTGGTATAGCAGTGGGGGCTGCCATGGCTCCCAGCATAGCTAACATAGCCCTGGGCAAATGGGAGGAGGACTTTGTGTTAAACAACACAGACTACATGCAGCATATCACATGCTATTTACGTTTTATTGACAATGTCTTTATTGTGTGGGAAGGTGACACCATACAGCTTGGAGATTTTATCACCTACCTCAATCAAACAACCCCCTTCCTGAAGTTTACCTCTTCCCATAGCTGTACTTCAACCACTTTCTTAGATATGCAGATTTCCAAGGACACCAACAATAATAGAATCACCACTGATCTATTCAGAAAACCAATGAGGGTTAACTTATTACTCCACAGTAAAAGTCTACATCCTGCAAAAAACAAGTATAAAGTAGTGAGGTCCCAATGCTATAGATTAGCTAGAATTACCACAGAAACGGAACCATTTTTGAGAAACCTGAACAACTTAGAGAATGATTTTCTAGTGAGAGGCTATGAAAGTCAGATGTTAAAAAAAACATCCTGGAGCCCATTATAGAACTGAAAAGGACTGAAGCAACTTCACTCAACCTCCCCAGTAGAAGAATGTTAAGTAATTCCACAGAGAATAACAAATGCAAAAATAGCTGCATCCTGACATACACTTTGGATTATCACAGTATCAAAAAATGTTATTGAAGAAAATTGGGACATTGCCACAAGAAACCCTTTTCTGATTAATATCATTTGTTTATAGGAAGGCCAGGAACATTAGAAGTTTTGTTGAATTTAAACCTACACTATATGAGAAAAGCACTAAAAGATGTGAAACTAATTGCACATTTCATATATTTATACAGCAATGTAATAGTTTGTATTGCCCTTATTTAAAGCAAATCATTAAAACCAGTGCAGGGGGTGACTGTAACACTACAAAAGTAATTTACAGGGCACAGTGCAATGAATGTAATGCATTCTATGTGGGCAAGACTGTAAATAAACTCAGGCGTAGGATCTTTCGACACTATCCCCCATTCTGGAATTATAGATAAGCTCACTAAACTAGGTATAAATCCCTATGTCACAAGATGGGTTGCCAACTGGCTCATGGACAGAACCCACACTGTGAAAGTAGCGGATTCCAAATCTCACATCAGACCAGTGACAAGTGGAGTACCACAGGGTTCAGTCCTGGGTCTTCTCCTGTTTTGTATCTACTTCTCTGAAGTGCAGGCTAACACAAAAGGTCTTTGGCTAACAAAGTTTGCAGATGACTGCAAACTAGGAGCCATAATCCAAACTCCTAACGATGTGGACAAACTACAAAAGTGCCTCACTGAGACAGATACCTGGTGTCAAAGCCATGGCCTGAAGCTCAATGCCAAAAAGTGTATTGTCATCCCCTTTGGTAAAAACTCTGTACCCATGAACTACCACATAGCTGGTAGTCTACTTAATGCCGAAAATGTGATAAGAGACCTTGGGACAGAAGTGGACAGTAGTCTCTCCTTTGATAATCACATCACCACAGTGGTCAGGAAATCCTTCTACATGGCTCATCTCATCACAAAAGGATTCTCATCCAGAAAAATAGAGGTCATTGTTCCCCTCTACTCATCACTCATTAGACCCATTATAGAGTACAACGCCCCTTTTGGTATGTACCTCACAAGACATCTACAACAACTGGAAAGACCACAGAAATACCTCACAAAGAGGATTACAGGCCTCAAACAGATGCCCTATGCAGACTGTCTCAAAAAACTACAGCTTTACTCCATCGCATATCGCCTACTCAGGGGCGATCTCTGCCTAACATACAAAGCTATGTCAAACCCAGAGCTGTTGGACATGCTCCACTTAAAGAAATCCCAATCCCTCTGAGATACAGGCTCTAGGGACCTAAACCTTGTCACCACAATAAACAGAACATGCTGGAGGGATAGATTCCTGTCCCAGAGACTTTCCATACTCTGGAACAGTCTACCTATCTATGTCAAACAGAGCTCCTCATTAGCACTCTTCAAGAAAAATCTTGATGATTGGATGGGAAATGGGAAATTCACCCCGGGGATCACTTCTGTGGCTCTGCTCAACAGGGACACAGGAAAATAATTTTCTTGCGTGGCGAAAGCCAGGGTACATTTTTTGGCTAGGCTTGTATGGGCCCTAGGGCCGATAGCTTAGTACCTACCTATGAACCTATGAACCTATAAGGGTTATAATATTATTATGACAGCTACTAAGTAGGGCAGGACCAGCTCAAATGTCACACTGATGGGGAAAGGGATATGGATTTAACATTTGTACCAATAACACTTTGTTTTACAGCACAATAAGCCGCTCCCATGCCTGATAAAAAATATAGATATATTTAGAAAGCTTGTGTGAGGAAATTATTACTCTATTTTTGTTTTACTTGGATCACTTGTCTGTGTACTTAATAAAGGATTTCCGACTGGAAACAGACTGTCTGCCTGCCTTGCTTGGATTACTTTTGAACACTTAGTAATGCTGTACAATTATATATATTTTTATTATTATTTTTTTTTTACTTAAGATGAGTTTAAGTTCACTACTTCTACTACTATTGTCTGATCTGATGAATATACAGTGATTAACTAGAGATATATGGACTGAAAGTCTTCCACATAGAGAAAGAATAAATGTAAAAACAGTCAGGTAGTGTTAACAGATATTTTCTCCACAGGTTTTACAGGTAAAGATATGTTGGTAGTAGCTGTATAAAGGGTATACTTGTAAACTATGTACAACTGTTCAACTGTCCCACAACATGCCTGCAAATGACAGCAGGATAGGTACATACAATGTGCAGTCTTCCCGATACATGTCTCCCAAGTGTCATGCTGTCACAGCTAGTGGTCATTGCTGCCAATAACCCTGGGCACAGATAGGAAACCAGTTGAAGTATGCCAGTAGCACACTCAAATAACAGCACTTCATGGTACCCCTCCTGTGCCAGATATGTAACCCTGACATGTATGAATCCCCTCTAGTCATGTACCCAGAGTTGTCACAGTTTGTCCCATACCATTCCAGGTAACAGTTTAATAGGTATGTTTGTGCTACAGAAGCTATGGACCATAGGCATATGTAAAGTGAGGGCAGAGCCATAGAGTATTGAGCAGTACTGTTGTGGAAAATAGAAGCATAAGCAGTTGTCAATGAACATTTGTCTCTCCCCCCACCCCTCATCTGGATCAATACTATAATTCATATACTATGGATATGTTTTACTCTAAACCTAATGTTGGGAGTTGTGTTCTATTATTATTCATATATTTGATTGGATGCATGTTAACATACCTTGTTCAAATACCATTGTTGTCGGCCTGTTGCTGTCATTGCTACTGGCATGTTGTTACAATGCTTACTGTTGTTCCAGTTATGTGCAGGTTGTGTTTGCAATGCAACTGTTTCACATCTGTTGTTTTGGGTTAGTTGAACACCCATGCATGCCTTTAAAACTAATACTGAAATGTTTTGTTCATGATTAACCAATATATCTTGGAAAACCTTAACATTATAGCACATTTGGGAAGGCCAATCCCACCGGATCCATCTGTTCTTCCCCATCTGGCCATGGCACTCAGCCCCAGCATGTCTGGGACCCACCCTGGAACTTCATCTCCTGCAGGCCTGCACCACCTGGGCACGGGAACAGAGATGAGCTTGTCATCTGCTGTCACTTCTGGGGTATGGTACACAGTGTTATCTGCTCTGAGTTGGGTGGTCAGCAGTGCCAGATGGAGGGCTTCCTGGAGCACCTTGAGGAGCAGGTTGCCCCTCCTGTCCAGCCCCAAGCACAGGCACCATTGGGGCTGTGAAGGTGCAGTCATGACCACCTGCAGGTGGGGATATCAGTCCCACAGTATCCATATGGGGGCTCATGGGCCTCTGATTCCAAAACACCCACCCCGTCCAAGTTCTTTACCCCTACATGTGTCATACACTGCCCCTGTCTGCTGTCCTGTCTGTCCTGTCTCTCTCTACCAATCCTACCTCCTCAGATGTACCTACAATCCTTGTCCAGCATCCCACTCTCACTTTATCAAAGAAAATAGGGCATCTGTCTCCCCAAAAATTATCACCCCATACATAGCTCTCCATTTTGCACATGTGTTCACTGGGCACATGTAATCTGGTCCAACTGGTTTGACAACACATTTCTGTTGTCCTCACCCCTCTGTCTAGGGTTTGAGTGTCCAAATTCACCTCCAAAGTCCATACAAATGCCCAGCTGTTGCTAAGAAATAGACAGCTATGGACCTTCCCTACACCCATCCTTCACATCCCCAGCTACCTTTCATATTGTTTTTCCCTCTGCATGCTCCTTTCTCACCACTTTCCTATAACTCCTTTTTTTCTTTTAAAGGAATTAGTGCAGGTGTAAGCCAGAGTAAGTGGAAGTAAGCAAGTTTGCTTGATACTAAGTGAAGTCACAACGGATTAAGCATCTGTACAGTTAACCATATGTTGGCATCACTTAGCGTTGCACAAACCCATGCAAACCCATTTAAAGCCACTTAAAACTGCTTTAATCACTCTGTTTCAATCAGCCACTGTACTGCCTAGCAACAAAATACTCAGCCGTGCCAAGCTGTGATCCCAGGACACAGTACACTACAGTCAAAGCAATGTACCACTATACCATTCAAGCTGTAGGAATGACTGATGCTTTTTCAAGCATATCATTCAGTAGAGTCATTCAACAATAGGGAAAAAGCTCTGTGGAATCACTCAGCTTTTGTGTGTATATATATATATATATATATATATATATATATATATATATATATATATATATATATATATATATATATATATATATATATATATATATATATATATATATATATATATATACATATATATATATATATATATATATATATATATATATATATAGATAGATATACAGATACAGATATATATGTATGGAGATACATGTATATGAAAAATATATTAAAGATATATATGTACATAACACGTAGTGCAGTCATACTTCAGAACCATACCTCTCAACCTCTTGGTGCAAGACATCTGGGCAAAGGCTGCTAAAATGGGGGACAATGGGCCAAACATAGGGACGTACTTTAAATATTGCCATTAGAAACGTAAACAGTTGCAAAAGTAACAGGGTTTGTTTCAGCATACATTTTCTGAAGGATATGAGGTCTGACACTGAAATGCATTTCATCATTTACTGACAGGAATCCTCAGGTCATCACAGTGATTTACCAGAGAGATACAAATAATTTGTGGAACACACTGAAAATATGAGCAATAAACCTGGACATTCTGAAACAATCCAGCCAGTTGACAGGTATACTCGGAACCCCTTAGTGCAGAGAATTTCAACCAAGCCTGACACAAAGTGGGGGGAGAAAGCCATGAACTTAGGGCCATATCTGAAATACTTGAGTAGTTAAGCTGAGACAGTTGCTGCAGTAACACTGTCTGTTCTAACATATATTGACTGAAATAGCACAAGTCCAAAACTCAATTGGTCTCATTAGTTAGTGACTTAAATCCTCACATCATCCCACTGATTTGTCACAAATACACAACACTTATGGAGACCAAACCAAAGATATGAACCAGACAACCGAACATCCTATAAATATCTGGACATAACATGACATTAGAGAAACCACACTGAGCTGCTAAGCATGTCACTAAGCACCATCCACACTACAGCAAAATGTAGAAAGAAAATTATCCAGGCACCTCCAGGTTCATACTCCTTTATTATGAAACTGAGAATTAAGTGCTTTCATATCTGCCAATGGAGACTTCATCCAAATAATGAAGTTAACAGTCAAAAGCACTTTAAATAGCCATTATAATCATAATAGACAGCTCTCTTAACCAAGCCAAACATTAAATGTCACAAAAATACAACTTCCCAATAGATAATAAAAATCTACCCTCTTTTTTTTTTTTAAAAAAACACCATATAATGTTATACAGGTATAAAAACTTCTTATTAAAACATTTCTCCTAAAAAAGTTTTCTTTTATACATATATATATATATATATATATATATATATATATATATATATATATATATACATACATATATGTATATATAGGGTCTATACCACACAGTCAAAGTTTTATAACTTCAAACACGGAATGTGTGAACCATTATATTCAAAGTTAAAAAACTTCAACTAGTGATAAAAAAAAAAAAAAAAAGAAGTAAAAACAAAATAAACCACTGTAAGCAGGGGGCAAGCCCCCCTGTGCACCCACACCCCCGTTACTTAAATATACCAACTCTGAGATCACACCACATTGAAATGAATGGAAACCTCCCTCTATGGAGATTTCCATTTAAACGCTTGAACTTGTACAAGTTCGAACTTATGGTCTCAACCATAGGGGGTTCGAACTTGTATAAGTTTGACTATGTGATAGGAACCCTATATATATATATATATATATATATATATATATATATATATATATATATATATATATATATATATGTGTGTGTGTGTGTGTGCATATATGTATATATATATATATATATATATATATATATATATATATATATATATATATGCATATATGTATATTCATATGATGTCAGAAACAATAACAAAACTATCAAATTTGTTTGCTTTTTCATGTAGCATGGGAATAATGAATATAGCATTATTAATCCCCAGGGGGAACATAGCTGGCAGTCTTATCTGCCACTCAGTTTCTTTTTTCTTTAACACATTTCTCCAGTCACCACCCCAAGGTTCAAGTTTTACATGCTCCAAAATACCAGACACAAACTTTTTAAAATTCAAACAGTGCTGGGAATGCTTAAACAAGGTATTTTTTTTTATATATCATTTCTATGTTCATATATTTTATTCTTGAGGGGACACTCAGTCGTGCCTACATAGAATGTGCAACATGTGGAACAAGTAGCTAAATACACCACTCTACTGATGGTACAATTTATATATATATATATATATATATATATATATATATATATATATATATATATATATATATGGGTCTAGGGCTAGCGCTTAACATCAAAAAGTGCTTCTGTGTATGTGTAGTTAAAAAAAAAATCTACATCTCTGCAGGGGGGTTTCAGCCCCCTGCACCCCCCACACCCTCCTACTTTATTATTTTCACTCTGAGATCACACTACAGTGGGGAAAAGGGAATTTTCCCTTACCCACACTGTAGTCCGATCTATGAAACAGGCACACATACATGGAAGTGCTTGTCGATGTTTAGTGCTTTCGTGTATGTGTGTTCGATGTTTTGTGATTTGGACATATGCTATTCGAGCATGTGTCCAGATCCCATATATATATATATACTTGTATAAAATTGTATGGTATTTTTTTTAAAAAGGGGGTGGAGTTTTATAATGTATTGGGAAGTTGTATTTTTGTGACATTTAGTGTTTGGATTGCTTATAATGGCTATTATGGTTATTATGGTTATTATAATGGTTATTAAGTTATTTTGACTGTTAAATTCATTATTCTGATGAAGTCTCCATTGGCAGAGACAAAAGCGCTTAATTTTCAGTTTCATAATAAAGAGTGTGAACCTGGAGGTGCCTGGATTGTTTTTTTCTACATTTTTGGATTTTGGATTTAGTTTTTATTACAGCATCCACACTACAGTCAGACTGATACAACACTACCCCAAATCAGCTATGGGGAATTACATATGCATTTGAAAATATATCAGGTGCTACAGGGATGTAACAGTAGTGAAAATAGACACCTGTTTGAAAATGCATATCCACAACCAATTTCACCACAGTCACAGTGACATACCAGTAAGCCAAATGAACACTAGAGTATAACGACTGTGTGAACAAAAATATCATGTTTGCCACTCACACACTACCCCTACATATACTGGCCCAATTCACAGTGTAGTAGGAATCCTGAGGTGATATGGGACATGTCTCATTCTGCCCCTACAAACATATACAGCTAATAGACCACCAGAAACTGGAGCTGCATGCACAGTCAGATAGAAAAGGGGCCATGACAATTACATCTACCCTACTCCCTACATAGCCCAACTAACATTTATGTACTACACTGCTACACAACCCTGACAGTCTGTTAACAATAACCAGACATGCACAGACCTCTCAACTGTACAGATTCCCACAGAATAGCCAGGCTTCATCCTCATATGTATGGCCTCTACCTCATAATATGTCTGGCATTCTGCTACATCACTGGGATGATATCGGGAATGAAGGCACTAAATAATGATATACCATTCCTATCAACCTCTTACTGCTTGGCATCTGGACAAAGCCTGACATAATTGGGGATCTGAGGCCCAAAAACAGGGGCATATTGGAAATATTGCTGTTAGAAACTGAGAAAGTTGTTGGTGTTGGTTGCTGTAACATATCTTTTCTGAGGGATATGAAGTCAGGAACACAAATGGATGTTAGCATTTACTGACTGCAATCCCCAGAGTATGCTACTGATTTGCCAAGGAGAAAAACTGCCTGAGGAACAGACCAAACATAGGAGTCAAACCTCTGGCCATTCTACTGATAGATCTACAGTTGAGAGTTATGTCAACCACAACACTGTCAGACTTAATATCACACAGAAAATCCATGTCCACACAAACCCTGTTAAACTAGCATTAATTCAACTGTATGACAGCAATACTTACATTCTGTCCTTAGGTCTGGAACCTTCTCCCCCATTTTGCTGGGCTGTCTCCACATTTGTTGTTGTAAGCGGTATTTCCAAATACCCTCTGTGATGCTGTTGTTCACACACCTCCATGATGTCCCCCTCACAGGCAAGGAAAAGGGCAATGCCTACATGACGTACTCAATTATAGGAGTGTGTTGCCATGCTATTGGCTATAGGAATAACAACACAGCTATTCTGCATGCAGTTAGCAAGTGAGGGACACCAACTGATGCACAGGCCATCAGCTGCTCATGAGCATTACCTACAAATGGCAAACTGCTGTCTATGCAAAACATATGTATAACCAACATCTCTGAGAGAGAGAGAGAGAGAGAGAGAGACAGACAGACAGACAAAGAAAAACAAACAGAAATAGGAAGCAAACCAACTATACTTGGGGAAAAAAAGGTATGTCAATCAAGTAAGCATGTAATGGAATGCAGTAGTGGGGCATGTAATAATGGGAAATAGGAAGTTTAACAAATATGTCTGAACAAGACTTCCTCTACTGATATATTGCTGATCAACACCTATGGCCATAACACCTGGGTCTGTCTGCAGTGACATAGATCACAGTTCATGCCCCTAAGTCACCCCAGGAAAGGATGGCTCACATACCTACCTCTCAACTATACTGAATCTCTCATTTTTTACTGGTCTTGAGGTTCAAATAATGGGATGCCATAATTCCCGATTCACGGCTTTGTTTTTAAATTTTTTTCCCAGCCTTTTTTTCAGACCAACATCATCACTCTGACATGTGCATGGTGATGTCTGCTTCATGAGCAGCCTACCAGCCTGTCAGAATTTGGCTGAGGGCTGCTATGGGCTGAGTGGGTGAGTTTACTATTGTGTTTGCGATGTTGAAAGAATATAGCAGCATGTGAATTAAAAGGCATTTTCTTTAGTAAAATAAATCTAATCCTATGCTTATCATCATTTGTACAGTGTAATTCACTACCTTTTGTCTCTTTTTTCTACATTTCTTATTGCCATAGTTGTTAGTGACTGTGCATTTAGTGTGATAACGTATAACGGCTTCATAAATGAATGCCGATCTGCATTTGCGGTTATAGTTAAGCTGAAGTGCCAACGCACCTGGAGATTTAAATGTAGAAATGGCTTGCTACAAGTTTAGATGATAATTTTTTTTTTGATCTTTAACTTGGAGTTTTTCTTTATAGGGCAGTAACTACCGTCAGATGTCTTCACGTTCTGGTTTCTCACTTCTGAGCCAAGGCTAGCAAAGGTCCATTAAAAATCACTGATTTAAAATTAAAGGGTCCATTGTTTCTCAGATTTAAAAAGTCATCAGTACCTACATCTGCTACCTTCAATATTTGCTCTCCCCCCCACCAAAAGGCTTACAAATCCTGGCACGTTCTGTGGTGTGCCTTAATGACAGCTTTTGGATTCTAAATAATTGCCTAACTTGTACTGTCACACAGGAAGGCTCTTTCTTTGTCAGAATGCTGCATATTCGCTCGCATTGTTAAAATTTATACTGTGATAGGGTTTGTTTGTTTCTCATGTTCCATTTAATATGTCTGTTTAGGGTGGTTTGATAATGATACCAACAGGCAGGCTCAAGGTAACTAATTCATGAAACTATGTAAGTCATTAAGTTGGCCCTTTTCTTGAAACATATTGGGTGATAGTTTCAGAAATGACTGTTTGAGAAGTAATCTAAAATTGTGCTGATGCTTTTTATGAAACTAGTATGGATTTCTTTTTGAGAAAATAAAAGATATGCTACACAGCAGAATTTGGGTGGGCGATGTAAGTATAGCACTGTGTCTTGTTTTATTTTTACTTTTGTATGCAGCTGTCATCGAACCATCTGTGATACATAGTTGGACAAATTAAAGTTTTAAGGACTGTAGCATTTGTTTTTTATGTGATTATATAATCACATGTGTAAAGATACATTTGCTTTACTAAACAAAATTGATTTCTCTTCTACTGCGATCCATTGATGCTGGGTGCCCATTTTCTACAAAAACAATTTCTTTCTCTTAGATATAACCATTTTGTGATGGAATAAAGTACAGCTTGAAACTATGAGAGTTTAAATGAAGATTTTGGTTTTCTGGATTTGTTGGTGTTTTATGGGCTCTCAACTTTGCTTCTGTGACGTGAGTTGAAATGAGAATTAAAACAGCATCAAGAAAAGTTTGTTTTTCTTTCTTGTGGTTGTTACATTGCACTAGGTGTCAAACTTAGCTTCTGACCATTCTTTAATCATAAATCATGTTCATAAGGGAATTAAGGAGAAACTGATCAGAACCAAGCTTGGGGGAGCTATTTCATTTTGGTGCTTGTGCATACTTGGAAACTACTGAAGGGATGGATCTCTTGGGGAAATGTTTCATTTTGGTGCTTATGCATACTTCCAAACATACTGCTGAAGGGATTAGTGGGGGTCTGGGGGAAATGTTTCATTTTGGGGCTTGACTGCTTGTGCATACTTGAAACTACTGAAAGGAGTTAAGCTTTTGGCTTTTTGCTATGGGTCCGTTTCTCATTAAATTGTAGATTTCTAGCAAATCACTGACAGTGGCAGGTCTTTGAGGACTGAAGTCAGAAAATAATGCCAGGCAACAGACATTACATTTGATTTTGAGACTTCATCCTTCAGAAAATTCATGCTATGCTATACAAAATCTGTTATTCTGTCCACAGTCTAAGTTTGGAAGAGCAGTATTTAAAAAGTGTCACTGTATTTCTGTACCTTTGTTTGGTCCCCCATTATTTGTAACTTTGTCTAGATTTCTTGCTCTAATAGGTTGAGAGGTATGGCCATAATACCTGCAGTCATATAACTAAATAATTAATTCTGTGGAGCTGTATCTGTGCCTCCTGGCTTCTGCTGATTTTAATTTCAGTTTATCGATTACTGACTTTTGAAGTAATGCATCATTTTGTATCTCATATCTCACAGACTATCATGGGGTGCTGGATGGGGATTAATAGCATATAATAGCATAATGAATAAGAAACTGCAATGTAATGTTAGCTTAAGTATATTCATGGAAAATAATATTGAATTATATATTAAGTCATCAAAATAACTTTTTTTGCAAGTACAAAGTAAAAGATTTAACCATCCAGTAAGCTTTCTAGCTGAAATTGTTAGTAAACTGATAGTAATTGCTTCATATGCTGTGGTTGCTAATAATATAATATTGCACCTGTGATACAATACTGTGTAATGTCAGTTTGTGTAATGTATTGAATTTGTGTGCACTTTTACCGAGCTTAGGGCTTGCTGTCCTAGAAGTATATTGTTAATAGTCCTAACTTAAGGTGTTTTGTCTTGTGAAATGTACATTTGTTGGCAGATTGAGGACTGCAGTAAGTCAGTAAGCAAAGTAATGACAGATGCTCTTAATGTCAGACAAGCTCAGACTTCATATGCTTCAGAAAATGTATTATACTGCAAAGCGCATTATTGTAACAACTTCATAAAGGCAATATTTATTAAACTAAATTATCTCCTTCGCATCTGGCTTCCACACACCCCACCCCTTACATTTTTGGCTTTATCACTAACTGCTGAGTGCTGTCATGCTAATAGATTGAGAGATAGGTTGTCTGCACTTTTTTTGTTCTTGAAAGCAATTCACCAACTGATACACAGTGTAGTACTTGTTGGAAAGAATTAATTACACTGTTTTATATGTGTAGTAGTAGTAGATTAGTACAAGTTAATTTTATTTTTATATAAGAGAATTGTATTTTAGTTTTATACAAGTTTATAGTTTTATACAAGTTCGGATGTTAATAATATAAATAAAACAGTTTTGTTCCAGTTTATATTTTGTGTTATTTAATGAAGAAGGCTGAAGCACAGTCAGCTGCAGTTAATTTTATTTTTATAAACTAAAATTATATTTAAGTTTTGGACAAGTTCAAATATTAATATAAATAAAACACTATTGTTATTCTGCTTATCTTGTGTTTCATGATCCTGTGTTGGTTATCTGCTCTTCAGTTTGCATTTAAAAGTTGGTTTCCCAAAATTCCATCAGCGGGGTTACATAATTATGCATGCAAATTTTATGTTAATCGGCATACCAGTTTGTACCTATTTCTCATGGGCCTTTGTCCAGATTTTTGATGTTTCCAGGTTGAGAGGTATGTGTGTGTGTGTGTGTGTGTGTGTGTGTGTGTGTGTGTGTGTGTGTGTGTGTGTGTGTGTGTGTGTGTGTGTGTGTGCGTGTGTGTGTGTGTTTGTGTGTGTGTGTGTGTGTGTGTGTGTGCGTGTGTGTGTGTGTGTGTGTGTGTGTGTGTGTGTGTGTGTGTGCGCGTGTGTGTGTGGGATTAGTGCAGGTTCTTAGCAGGTTTACTAAAGAGCAAGTTAAATAAAATTATAGTGATAGAATAATCACTAATTGCAAAAAACAAGTAATCTCTGTGGTATCCCCGAAGTCTCAAAATAACCCACTAAAGTGTAGTGGGTCTAAAAACAAAACAGTGTAAGAAACTTCTCTGTGTGGAAGATTTTCAGTCCATGTATTTCTAGTTAATCACTGTATATTAATCAGATCAGACAATAGTAGTAGAAGTAGCGAACGTAAACTCGTCAAGTCAAAAAGTAATAATAGAAAATATATAATTCTACAGCATTACTAAGTATTCGAAAGTAATCCAAGCAAGGCAGGTCATCTGTTTCCAGTCGAAAATCCTTTATTAAGTATATACTGTGCCAGTGAAATCTTACCATGGATTCCTTATTTCAGAGCAGCCTGCCAGTGTTATTATGTGGTAAGTAATAATGACAAAATAATCATAAGTTTACATCCTGGAATATACCACCATTACTAACAATCAGGGCAGGCAATATATGAGTCAAGGAAGGCCACAAGTTACACAAAACTCCAAAAAAGGCCACTTTCTTTGCTTATAACAGCAGCTAATATAGAGACAGAGTGATATATATATATATATATATATATATATATATATATATATATATATATATATTGGAAACTATACCTCTTTCCTCATTTTTATCTGATCATCTGGTTTCTGCATGTTCAGAACAAATGTCTTATTAGATGCATTTGTTAGAATGAGGTCTTGTGGTGGTATGCTCAAATACTGTTTTATTTCATCCTTATTAAGCTATATATGACACAGTGACAAAGTAGTCATGGTCTTTCAGTACTCATTTGCAGTTTCTTCCTTCTCAGAAATCAGAAATAAATTACAAGGAAAAAACAGACATTGTTTTGGAACAGAGAAATCCTTCCAAGTTGATACCTAATTGTGTCAGACTAAAATAGTATATTTCAGAATGTACTGTCTTCTAACACTGAGTGAACAGGACATGCTGTTCTCATCTAAGCATGTCTATAGTTATTGATTTGCCAAGAAAAAATGACAAAATTAAATTAAATTGAATTTGTAAATGTACTCTAAAGATGAGGTGCCACTGAGCATCATCTGTAATCGCAGTAACTACATAAGAAATTACAATAAAATATCCCTTGGCAGTAATGTCTTGGGACATCATTAACATGCTTTAACCACACACTACAAAGAAATACATTTATTCATATTTTTATATATGGAATTTCGTGGAGACATCATTTATACCAACCACCATGAATGTACACCCCCTTAGACACACATCAGTCTTTCCTACTTTCCTTCCTTCAATTTCTAAAACTTGTTTTATACTGTTCCACTTCATTATTGAGATGCAGCCCATGTCAGCAAGCAACTGGGCTATGACGTGAAAGTAATCTTGGACTAGCCACCAGTCCATTACAGGACATGCTTACACATTCATGTACATTGCACATCTACATATGTATATCAACATCCCATACAACATATACAACATCCCAGGCTGCGTTTTACATGAACTTCAGAATGAACTAGCTCCCCACTTAAGCACCATGTTCAATAATAGCCTCGCATCAGGCTTTGTGCCCACTGAATGGTGCACAGCAACAGTTATCCCACTCCACAAAGGGGGAGCCACCACTGATCCCAGGAACTATAGACCTATTAGCCTGATGAGCCTGGTCTGCAAAGCCATGGAACATATCATCATGGAACTCATAAACAAAGACAATGGTAACCTCCAAACTCTGGATCCCACCCAGTTCGGGTTTGTGAAAGGCAGATCATGCCTCCTGAACCTGATCGACTTCTTTGAGGCAGTCACCAAAGCTGTAGATGAGGGTAAAGTGGTTCACACAGCCTATCTTGACCTCGCCAAGGCTTTCGACACCATCCCCCATTCTGGAATTATAGCTAAACTCAATAAACTAGGCATGAATCCTTATGTCACAAGATGGGTTGCCAACTGGCTCACTGACAAAACCCACACTGTAAAAGTTGCAGACTCCAAATCTGACCTCAAACCAGTGACAAGTGGAGTACCACAGGGTTCCGTCCTGGGACTGCTCCTGTTTTGTATCTACTTCTCTGAAGTACAGGCTAACACAGAAGGCCTCTGGCTAACGAAGTTCACAGATGACTGCAAACTAGGAGCCATAGTCAAGTCCCCAAATGATGTGAACATCCTACAGAAGGGCCTGTTCAATGCCAAAAGGTGCAGTGTCATCCCCTTTGGTAAAAACTCTATACCCATGAACTACCACATAGGCAGCAATCTACTTAACACTGAATGCGTGATAAGAGACCTTGGAACCCAGGTGGACAGTAGTCTCTCCTTTGATAGTCACATCGCCACAGTAGTCAGGAAGTCCTTCTACGTGGCACACCTCATCATAAAAGGGTTCTTGTCCAGGAAAAAAGAGGTCATCGTTACCCTCTACTCATCACTCATTAGACTCATTATAGAGTACAACGCCCCTTTTGGAATGTACCTCACAAGACATCTGCAGCAGCTGGAAAGGCCACAGAAGTACCTCACAAAGAGGATTATTAGACTGAAACAAGTGCCCTACACTGACCGCCTCAAAAAACTCCAGCTTTACTCCATAGCATATCGCCTACTCAGAGGTGATCTCTGCCTAACATATAAAGCTATGTCAAACCCAGAGCTGTTGGACATGCTACACCTAAAGAAATCCCAATCCCTCCGAGCTACACGCTCTAGGGTCCTAAACCTTGTCACCACAATAAACAAGACATGCTGGAGGGATAGATTCCTATCCCAGAGACTTCCCATACTCTGGAACAGGCTACATATCTATGTCAAGCAATGTTCTTCATTAGCACTCTTCAAGAAAAATCTTGATGAGTGGATGGGGAATAGGAAATACACCCTGGGGATCACTTCAGTGTCTCTGCTCATCAGTGGCACAGGAAAATAACTTTCTTGGGTGGCGTAAGCCAGGGAACTTTGTTGGCTAGGGTTGCATAGGCCCTTGGGCCGATAGCCTAGTACCTACCTATGAACCTATATATATATATATATATATATATATATATATATATATATATATATATATATATATATATATATATATCTATATATGTATATATATATATATATATATACCACAAGAGGAGTGGTTTCTGGCCCAGAAATTGTAGTTTATTGGCTGTTTGGGCAGTTTTTCTATCCCTTTCACCTTTCTGGTTTAAAAGCTCACATTTGCATGGGTTTGTACTTGTTTAAGTTCTGCACAGTGGCGCCGAGCTGAAGTAAACTATTACTGGTGCCAGAAAGTCTGCTCTTCAGTTTTTCCCTTGGATCTTGCTAGTTCTTTCTCTCTCTTGCACTTCAAATAGCCTAATCACTTTGCACCTCAACAAGTTTTTGCAGCAATTATTTTAGGACACCTAAGTGCCATCAGCACTAGTCTCACGGAAATAGCTCCAGTACTTAGTAGTTACGACCCCCCTCCTGGCATGATTAAAGGGCAGTTCTCTGTGCTTTTTCCTATTAACATGGTGCACTTGAGCATTCTGAGGCAGTGTAGCAACTGCCTCCTGTACACAGACAACCCTTTCCTCTTACCTCCCAACACTCAGACTTGTGAGAGATGCACTTATATCACCAAATTAGATGCTATGCACTCTCCAGCCAAGACCAGACTAGCTGGTCAAGAGGAGAAGGTCAACATCTGCACCACACCACATGGAACACATAGCCCTCCAGAACGCCCACCATCACAGCTCTCCCATAAAAACACAAACCACACACCCACCTTCACGGAGGCTCTCAATAGAAATTTACCCAAACAGCAGAGACCTCCAAGACAGAAATGCAGTCAACCACCACAACACAGAACAAACCACAGGACACATAGCTCACCTTCACAGTGTGCCCCTCAACCTAATCCCCTAAGGCTAAACACCATGCCCAATACACTAATCATAGGTGACTCAATAGAGAGGCACACAGATGTCCCATTCACTAGGGTGAATAAGGAGAAGGTAACAGTCAACTGTGTATCAGGTGCCAGAATCCGACACATAACACACGCACTCGGGTCACTCCACAACAAGTACAAGTATGACTCTGTCATTGTCCATTTTGGTGTGAATGACCAGAGATGCACATCCCTGGACTACATGAAAAGACACATGGCAGAGCTCTCGGATTATGTGGCCCAGGCAGGTATGACCCTAGACCTGAGCAGTATCCTACTGTCACCCAGAATGATACCACAGTACAAACAAAAATGATTGACTTCAACAGTTGGCTAAGTTTCTGGTGTCATTCTAAGGGGATCCAGTATCTCTCTGCTTGGGATGATATGACTGACAGACCTCGATGCTTTGCCAGCGATGGCCTGTATCTGTCACCCCTGGGTTTCTGGGTACTGGCTAAGGCTCTTGCCATCCCTATTGTGCCTTTTTAGGCAGTGTTCCAAAGACCAAATTACCACCATAACAGCTATAAATAAATGCAATCTGAGGGTCATGCTGCTCAATGCTAGAAGTCTAAATCTCAAGATGCACTCACTTGAAGCACTCCTCAAAATGGAGAACATCAACATTTGTGCTGTAATGGAGACCTGGTTTAAAGAGGCAGAAAATACACCTGCAGTACCAGGCTATAACTCATTCCACACATTTCAGCCTGAAAACATGGACCGAAGCTCAACAGGCCGTGGTGTTTCCATATTCATAAAGGATACGCACACCTTCAGACTAGTAGCCCAGCATAATGCTTTTGAGATACCTTAGGTACAACTAACATTGGGTAAGACGGCGATCCAGGTCATAGCCTGCTATATGTCCCCGACCATATCCCTAGACCCTCACTCCATGTTCCTAAGCACCCTGGAATCTATCAAGGTCCAACCCAACACTCTCATACTAGGAGACTTCAACTACCTCTCCATCAGCTGGGAAAACTACTCAAGCACCAATACACTGGCCCAACTCTTCCTGGAATGCATCAATTCCAATGCACTGGACCACCTCATTCTGTCCCCCACTAGAAGAAGCAACATCCTTGACCTAGTTATTACTAACATGGGTGACCATTGCTCTACAGCAATAGTCAACCCCTCCCTGGTCAGATCCGACCATAAACTAATAACCATGGAAATCCACATCTCACTCACACAACCCCCCCCCACCCCCCGCAAAGGTAACCACCTTGAAAAACTTCTCCAAAGCTGACTTTGGGCTCCTAAAATCTGAGGTGGCTAACTTCAAGGCACCCATGTCAATGGAAAATAGCTGCATGACTGCCGAATCACACACCAATGCACTGTATGAACATGTACATAAATGCATGGAACTGGCCATACCCAACAGAGCCAAGATGCTCTCCTCCAAACAAAGGAAGCCATTCTGGTGGTTCCCTGCCATTAATAAACTACAACAGAAGAAAGAAACTGTTGCAGTAAAAGGTGAAGTCCCAAGACTGGAAAAATTTCCTTATTAGCCTCAACAAAAAGTTGAGATCCCTCATCAAATCCTCCAAAGCCAGCTATGAAGGCAGATTTGCAGCAGACATTAAAAACAATCACAAAGCCTTCTATAGTTATATCAAAAACCTCCATGGCAATACTCAGATTTGCTCTGAGTTACTGCACAATGGTACCTCCTATACTGAGCCAACAGATATTGCCAATATACTGGCCGACAGATTCAGTGCCAACCTTACCCCCCAAAGGACCAATCAAAATACCAGAAGAATGCCAGACACTCAGTATTACTGCAACACAGGTTAAAGCTGCATTGTCCAGGGCCAAGAATACAGCTTCCATGAGACCCAATAATATCCCTGGCTGTGTTCTACATTAACTACAAAGAGAACTGGCACCACATCTGTGTTCCCTGTTCAGTCACAGCCTCACTTCAGGCTTTGTCTCTACCACATGGCGCACTGCTACATTCATCCTTCTCCATAAAGGGAGAGTGACTACAGACCCTGGGAATTATCGCCCCATTAGCATGATAAGTCTAAGTTCTAAGGCTATGGAGCACATCATCATGGACTTGATTAACAAAGATATAGGAAACCTGAAAACTCTAGACTCCATGCAATTTGTCTTTGTGAAAGGGAGATCATGCCTGCTCAACCTGGTTGACTTCTTTAAATCAGCCACCAGGGCTGTGGATGAAGGTAAGGCAGTGCATACAACCTACCTTAATCTGGCCAAGGCCTTTGATACCATTCCTCACTTGGGAATTATTGATAGACTCACCAAACTAGGCATCAACCCCTATATCACTAGGTGGGTTGCAAATTGGCTCACAGATAGAAGACAGTGTGAAAGTAGTGGACTCCAAGTCAGACTGCTGACCAGTCATGAGTGGAGTCCCACAGGGATCAGTCCTGGGTCCTGTCCTGTTTGGCATCTACTTCTCAGAAGTCCAGGCCAACACAAAGGGACTCTGGCTGACCAAGTTTACAGACAACTGCAAGCTGGGAGCCATTATTAACTCCCCAAGTGATGCAGACATCCTACAGAAAGGCCTCACTGAGACCAATGACTGGTGTCGAAACCATGGCCTTAAGCTTAATGCCAAAAATGTGTCGTCATCCCCTTTGGTAAAAACTCAGTTTCCACTAATTACCACATTGATGGGAGCCCACTGAACACTGAAGGTGTTATAAGAGATCTGGGGATGCAGGTTGACAGTCACAGCAACCTCTCCTTTGACCACCATATTGCCACTGTGGTCAGAAAGTCCTTCTATTTGTCTCATCTCATTACCAAGGGTTTTGCATCCAGGAAGAAAGAGGTCATCATCTCTCTGTCCTCTTCCCTCATTAGTCCAATCATTGAGTATAATGACCCATTTGGCATGTACCTCACTAGACACCTGCAACAGCTGGAGAGGCCGCAGAAGTACCTCACGAAGATGATCCTAGGCATTAAACACATGTCCTTCATGGGCAGACTCCAGCTATTCTCTGTCTTATATCACCTACGTAGAGGTGATCTCTGCTTGACTTACAAAGCCATGTCTGACCCAGCTCTGTTAGAAATAGCACATCTAAAGAAATCCCATTCTCTCTGCACCCCAAGCCTCAGAGACTTCAACCTCATTACCACAATCAACCGGACATGCCGGAGTGACAGATTCCTCACCCAGAGACTGCTCATACTCTGGAATAGATTTCCCATACATGTCAAGCAGAGCACCTTGCTGTCCCTCTTCAAGAGAAATCTCAATGAGTGGATGGGTAATAGAAAGTTCACCCCGGGATGACTCCAGTGGTTCTACTTGATAGAGGCACTGGGAACTAACGTTGGGTGGCACGATGCCAGGGCAGTTTTATGGGCTAGACTTGTAAAGGCTGTATGAACCTATATATATATATATATATATATATATATATATATATATATATATATATATATATATTGTTAAAAAAATATATAATAGTCATATGTATGCTTAGTGCATTTGAGGTTTAAAAGGGTTAATACATTTATTCTGTTCACACTGCATGAATCTGTACAGTTATTAGAAACTTAACAAGAAGCATTTAATTTCTGCTAATGTCAGAGACATTTAATTTCTGCTAATGTCATGAAACTTAACAAAGAGATATTCATTTCTGCTTATGCTATGAAAAAGTATGCAGCTGCTAGAAGCATTGATAAAGAAAACAATAGATGCTTGAAAGTATAAACCATAGTCAGCATTACTTGTACTAAAGCTAGAAATGTACCTTGAATCCAGACAAAATGTAACACGTATTAGAACAGTACAATTGAAGAAATGAAAAGTTAAAATGGGCTAAAATAAGTCCAAGGCAAGGTTGTTTTTCTCAAAATGTTTTGCAAGCTAGCAAATAATTTAACCTAGTCAGCAATAAGTCTAGTAACATTTTCTGTAGAACATACATAAAGCTGTGTCTAACTACGTCAGCAATAGAATAGTAACATTTTCTGTGTGACAGGAAGATAACTGTATAAGAATAACATACTAATCACCAGTAATTCAGACAAACATTGTGCCTATATGCTTTGTCTCCTTGCTGCAAGTGGGGAATACGTCCTTTCCCTGGATTATTGTGATCTCAAAGTGAGAATATATAATAAGCAGGTGGTGTGAGGGTGCATCTCCCCATATGGGGTCATGGGACAGACTTGTCCCCTACAAAAAAACATTATTTTACTGTTGCATGTTCTGAGATTATGCCTCAGAGCATGCACAGTTGTATGTCATTTTTTTTTTTGTGTCAGTATTAGCCATGTAGACACTTGAACCTGTCTGCCTTCAAATCCTCCTTAAAAGAACACCTAAAAAAAACTAGACATGCTCCTGCTCTACTCCTGGCTAACATAATTTTAAATTCTCCTACCCCTGGTTGACACAGCTGCCTAAATCCCTTCACCCCGCCTCTTCTCACCTACAGTCTGTATCTTTCTTCTCTTTGTATACACAACTTTTCTCTAAAATCTGTCTACCTTCAACCCTTTCTCTTAACAATCTTTCCCTTACTCTGCTTGATACTTCTTCCTTATATCTCATAATTCCAACCTCCTTTCACTCCAACCTGGCTTTCTTACAAAACTTCTCTGAATACCTCTTTCTATATATCCTCACAGATGACTTTCTTTTAAGCACCTCCCTGAACTCTTCCTACATCTCTCAACAATGTTTCTCTGCTTTATTCTAAAACTACTGACCAACCCATAGTAAATGAAGTTTGGGAACAGGCGAAGTTGTCATGGGACAGCTTTAGTATGGAATGGGTGGGGGGAGAAGTTGAGATGTAGGGAGGTAGGGAAGATAGGTTATGTGTGTGGGTAGGGAGAGGATAGGAAAGGGTAAAGTAAGTGAGGAGCTGAGGGAGGAAGTGAGGCAGGTTTAATGGGTAGGTCTTAAGGGTTTTTGAGGTGGA
This sequence comes from Protopterus annectens, assembly GCF_019279795.1. NCBI lineage: Eukaryota > Metazoa > Chordata > Ceratodontiformes > Protopteridae > Protopterus > Protopterus annectens. The sequence goes on from NC_056727.1 coordinate 697,450,558, forward strand.
ATTTAGTGTCAGGATGGCACATTTAGTGTGATCTTGTTGCAGGATCACATCCCAGATGACCTGAGGTGGGAGTAAGGTAAGCCTTGGGTGGTTGCAAGACAGCAGGTGAGTACAGGTTTTTTTGGGCGGGGGGGGGTTAAACATGCTGATGGTATAAAGGTGTATATATATATATATATATATATATATATATATATATATATATATATATATATATATGAAATCCCCGGGATTCATGAAGCTTGTGCCATGCGCAGGCATAGTGTAGGCAGTATAATGCCAAATATGGCCACCGAGCGATTCAAGTATGATCCAATTCCACGTGCACTACCAGTGTACGCCAGATTTGCACAGCCCTTGGCTCAGGTATGCTAATCACCCCATGCGCAGTACTGCACCATGCAAATGAAGGTACATAGTGATTCATGAAGTGGTGCAGGCGTAGCGTAAGCCCACAGAAATGTAAACCAAAAAAAAAAAATGGTTTACATTTTTCCAAACAGAACATCGGAGCTATGAAAGCGGACCAGACTCATGTATTACAAAGTTAACATATGCCAATGGCTAAATATACAGCTAATGGCATAAGGAAAGATGCACAACACCCAAAAAACAACATTTAATGTCATGTCCACAGTAACACAAAGTTCTTATTTAGACATAGATTTATATTATACAATTATATATATATATATTTATATTTATATTTATATTTATATTTATATCTAGTATTTATATGTATATACATTTTTTAATCAACACACTACATTTTAGGTACATTTTAGGACAATTAACAATCAAATATGCATATACAATTTTTGATGTTTTAAACAACATTATACTTAAACAAAAGGTTGTAATATTATAGTATATGCAAATTAAGATAAGGTTATATTTATGCAATGCACACCTTAACATTTCCTTGTTTTTTATATATACACATATATAATTTGTTTGTGTCTTTAAGCTTTGAAACACTGGCTATTCTATGATAATTGTGATGATTGATTAATTGGTTATTTAATTGTTTCTGTAACTATTATTTAAGGGATGATGAGCAACACTATCTTGTACTCTGATGATGCCCCAAGTCTGTGGGTGAAAGCGCTAAGTATCAGTGGATTGTATCGTGAATTGTCTTCTGTTTGGTTTGGATTCTGTTTATTAAAGTATTTTTAAGAGACCAGGATTCAAGGTTTGCTGAATTTTTGGCTTACTAGCTTGTGAATACTAGCCACAGGTACCTTTCAAAGGCCAACTGGAGATATAATGGGGATCTCACAGGCATCAGCATCCAGGGTACTACACCAGTTCCTGGATGCTATGTTACCACATGCCAATGAGCATATATACTTCCCCCGAACTCAGGAGGAGTTGGGCAGCAATATGCATCTCTTCCACCAGGTGGCACACTACCCGGAGGTACTGGGCGCGATAGACTGCACGCACATACATATCAAGTCACCACCCGGTGAGCATGGTAGGTGCTGCATAAACCGCAAGGGATACCACTCCATCAACTGCCAGGTCATGTGCAATGCCCAGGGCATTATTATGGATGTGTGTGCTGGCAGCCCTGGAAGCTACCATGACTCCCACATCTGGCATGCCTCACAGCTCTATCAGGTATTTGTCAGGGGGGACATCCCACATGGCCACCTTGTGGGGGATGCTGGCTATGCACTGGAGCTGTGGATGATGACTCATCAGAAATGCACACACACACCCATGCAAGAATGCCATAATGAGGCACATGCACAATCCAGAATCATCATAGAGCGTGTGTTTGGGATGCTGAAATCACGGTTCCGTTGCTTGGACATATCTGGTGGAGCCTTGCAGTACTCTCCAGGCACGTGTGCCCACATCGTCATAGTATGTGCCATGCTACATAATATGATCCTGCGGAAACAGCTGCAGCAGGGACATAATGGTGAAGGCCCTCACAGCCCACTGCAAATACCAAGGCCATCATAGGCACAGAGGGATTCAGACCACGAACACCCTGTGCCAGCCCCAGTAGGCAGACAGAGGCATGCCCAATATGCCCACACCTTGGCAAAGTGGGAATGTATAGCACATACACTGACAGTGTAGGCCCCTACGGACTGACACACCACTCCACCCGCACACACAGTAAACTGGATGGCATACACACACGACCACCTGTAAATTGTAATGTATAGGTGGCCTACTGTGTGAATCCTACATAGGCAGCCCTCAACCATTGCACACACAATAGCTATTGGAACAAGGAATATCAACACCTGAACAGTACATGCACCTAACAGCATATGTTGATACTGTATGTATAGGTTCCTAGGTACATCGGTAGGTACATGCCCAATTGTCAGAGGCCATTCATCAACCGAGGCAAACAATGTCTGCTGTCGCCACCACATCGATTAACCAACTGTCCCTTAGTGGAGCAGAGCCAATTGCGGGATCCATGTGTGTAATCACTGTTCCCCACACACTCTGTATGGCTTACCTGGTGTGTTAATGAGGGGCTCCATATAATGTAATCAGGGATGTAGTGGCAAAGCATGGGGAGTACCCATAACAGGTATCTGTCACCCCAGCATGCTCCACCTATGGCTGTGTGAAGGTGTAGCACATTATAGTGTGTGGCTCACTGTGACATACATTCCCAATGCTGGAGCACATCCATTAAACATCACTTGGACATACCATTAATAGGTCTCATCCATATGTAAACTAACTGAGTTACACATTTAATTGCAGTATGGAGTAACAGCTGTTGTACAGTCCACATACAAAACACCATAACACGTGTACAAATCCCAGATGCCCAAGTGGTAAATGCACTGACTGTCGTGTATGTTCCCGGTCCCACATCCTGCAAGGGACGTTATGTAATCCCTAAGGCATGAATAATGGATGCTGGATGCAGGTCATCAGATCAGGTTTAGCACATGTCAGCAGGATTATGCATTGGCAAGTGCTGGTAAGCAAAGTTTAAACATGACTATACGGATATGCGCGAAACAGGGCTAAGCTTTTCTGAATATCGTGCAGATCACGGTCAACGATGTCCAGAACAGGTGAAACTAGCATTATTCACCCCTGTACTAATAGTGCCTGCTCTGAATGGTAAAACAACCACTGCCAGGAGTAGAAAACGCAATCATGTACACAATCACCTAACACTAAGCTACCCGAGATGTATCAACGGCAGGTGTGTATTGTGACAGGTTAAAACACAAACGTGCGGAGTCCAGGAAACAGTATACACCGACATGTATACAATGAAAGGTGTGTTCTCCCTCTCACTCTCTCTCTTTCTCTCTCTCTCTCTCTCTCTCTCTCTCTATATATATATATATATATATATATATGAAATAGAGATAGAAAGGGTGATAGACAGATATATGTTGATATATACGTATTCACCTATATCTGCAAATATATAAATAGGTCAACGACATGTACACAACCATGGAGGTACAAATAAACAGGATACTGCCAACTATTGAATGTGTCACATACCGACACGTGTAATCATGAGGCTTAAAGACCGAAAGACCACAGTACTGGAACCCTAGAACCGAGAGTAATATTATGACTATGTTAAGGGACATTTAGTTATCACTGCCGGTGCTGCGGTCCAGGTAGATACTGTGTTCAACTGTGTTTGTGATTGCTGTAGTCTGTATTGGTGTGTTGAGGGTGCCATGTGCATTTCTGTGGGAATGTAATGTGTGTGTGTGTGTTTGCATCATGTGTCTGCTAGTGCTAACTCGGAGGTCGATCATTACGGTAGGTGTGGTCATAGCTGGCCGTAGTCATATGGTTACCACCTGTCCCACTTTAAGAGGGACAGCCCCTCCCTGAGCAGTTGTGTCCTGACAAAAAAATATTAAAAAGGGCAAATGTCAAAGCTTGTAGGACATAAGTATGTCCCATATATTATGCAATAGTTGCATTAAATAGTTATGTCTGTATCTAAAATACGTAAATGTTACATGAAACATGATAAGTAGCTAAAGTGCTACAAGAATAAGTATGTATTCAGGATAAAAGTATGTTCTATCCTGTGTACTGACCGTGGGTATGTGTCGGCCTGTAAACACTGATGTGTGTCCTGCAAATGTCCCACTATGGCCATTTGAAAAGGTGGCAACCCATGCCAAAGAGGTTCAGTCACCAACACAACTGCAATGAGTGCAAATATCTGTGACAGAAATACACAAGACAGCTGTCATTTAGTAACATTCCCTTACATATCGATGTATTTCCGGAGGTATTGAAGTATCAACCTCACCTGCATGCTATATAGAAACCAATTAACAATGGCTCAATGTATAAGCCCGTAACAACCATAGTTTCAGTCTACTAAATTATAGGTCTTCAATTAGGGAAGGAGCCCACACACATATATGGAATATGTAGAAATATAGCCCCCACAAACCTGTATATGCTATGTACACCCACCTACATCTTCCCCACACCCAAAACAATTGCAATACAGACTGTAATAACATCACAAACATCCACTCACTCAATTACATCTGCAGAAGCGTTAACATACCTTGTGAGAGACACATTTGTAATGGCGCCATGTGAAATCGTAGCTGTTGTATAATAGAACAGACGGCGATGTTACAGGTTTTGTTTGCAGTAGTCCCTTATCAGACGGCTGAGATGACAGGTACACTCACATGTAGAACCACATAATCTAGCCATCACACACAATCTATGGGGGACATGAATTCAAAATATCCGTGTCTCTCCAAATAGCAGTTGCAATTCCTCACAACAAAACACATACAGGCCATCTCCCCGAAGGTAGGGCAAAAGGGCAATGCCCAAGTGGAGATTTCAATTATACCCAACTGTTGCAGCATAATTGGTGAATGGAGTAGCTGCACAACTGATGTGCATGTAATAATTTACTCGGGAACACCAATTGGCGGCAGGATACCACATGTTACAGGTATCGACATATATAAGGATGCCTTGCCATACATTCGAACCGTATGCTCAAACCATAGAACCGTTTAAACAGTAAAGGTGTAAGAGAGATATTTACGAAGACTCGGAATGCTAACAAGGTATGTACAACATTCAGTATGTTAGTGTATGTAGAGCCTGTTTTGTATTAATTAAAGTGTACGCAATGCATAAAGTGGGAAAAGGTATATGTAGTGATGTCTTGTTGAGCATAGTAATACTTGTAGAAATTGTGTGTCCTGCTGTGGGCCACAAGGTAAACATCTCATACACCACAAGGGATGCTACATGAGGGCTTTAAACACAGCAATTCCACACCACCCGCCATCAGTGGTAGGGTTTGTCCAACAAGTACGTGCCATAGCAGGGGATAGTATATGTTGATATACTGTCACAGTAGGCATGTGTATGGGCATATAACGAGAATAACATGCCTAAGGTGGTCCTGCTGTGCAAGTATGCTTTGCATTATGGGATAATGTTTAAAATATGTGTAATGTACAGTATTGTAGGTAGATATGTCAGATATTTTACACAGCATAACTGTTATATCATGCAAACAAAAGGTATCGTCTTTTGGCATGTACAATACACAATAACAGGATACATATGGCTTGTAGTCACGGGGCATGTGAACAGCATGATAGCTAACTGAAATGGAAGAGCTACTCAATTATCCATGCACAAAGGACATGTAATAGCTTCACAGGTTCATAGTGAGGTACTATGCTGTCTGGCCAAGTCCATGTGTAAGCCCAACAATGGTGTTTTCACCGGTGGCACCTTCCTAGGGTAGTGTCCTGTCTGTGAACAGCAGAACCATGTGTTACCTGCACCTGTGTACAGTACAGCCACTGCAGTGATCCCTGGCGTACATGTGTGTCTCCCATCCACCCATCGAGGTATCTCATGAAGAGTGCTAGTGAGTGTCCCTGATTGATGTACATAGGAATCATGTTCCAAAGCATGGTGAGTGTCTGGTTCAGGAATGTATCCCTCAAGCATGTCCCACTCATTGTTGTGTTTGTGCACATATCCATGAGCATGTTACTCTCAGTGGCTTTTGCTTATGTTGCTTATGTGGAGTATATCCATAAATATTGTTGTGGACATGGGCCTTGTATGTTAAGCAGAGGTCACCCCTGAGTATGCAGTATGCAAATGTGTACAGTCGTGGTGTCCATAGTTGTGCCACATACGTCATCCTTCGGAGGTCAATAATCCTCATGGTGTGTTAATGTTGTGGTATGTAAAGCCATTGCTGTTCTGTAAGGTACACCCCAAAAGGGGTGTTGTACCCTTGAATGTGTGTCATACGTCAGGAGTATAGAGCTACACATGGGTGCCTTTGTTCCAGCTACAAACCCATTACAGATAAGGGTGGCCATGTAGAAGGATATCCACGCCACATTGGCAATATGGTTATCAAAGGAGTGGGTGCTATATACGTGTGTACTAAGATCCCATATAATGTCACATGTATGTAGGGGACTACCACCTATGTGATAGTCAGTGGGTGATTGGTGTAATCCAAAGGGGATGTCTATGCACCTTGTGTCATGCAGCTTGAGTACATGTTATTGACATCAGGTATCCGTCACAGTGACACCCTTATGGAGGGTGTCTGTATCAGCTGGTGGATCAATCACGGCTCCTTGTTTGCAGTCATCTGAAAACCTATTCAGGGAAAGTCCCTCTGTGCTAGCCTGTACCTCAGGGAAGCATATATCGAACATGAGGGGCCCTATGACCGAGGACTGCGGTATGCCAAATGTAACTGAATTACAGTAGGTACCATGGTATGCTACCCTCATTGTGTGGGTCCTGTCTGTGAGCCACTTTGCATAACATCCCGAGATGTAGGGGTCGATGTGCAGGTGGATGTGTATGTTGTCAATGCCAGAATGGAGGACGGTGCTGAAAGCCAATGAGAGGACAATGTAGGCTGTGTGGACCCCCTTCCCGTCATCAACTACCCTGGTAACTGTATCAAAGGAGTCCACCAGGTGTAGGAGCCATGGTCTGGCCCTAACAAATCCAACCCGGGTGGCATTAAAGGTCTGGCGGCCACCAATGTCTCTGTGAATGACTTCCATGATGATGTGCCCCATAGCCTTGCAGAACAGTCCAGTCAGGCGTATAGGGCAATAGTCCCTGTGGTTCATTGTGGTGCCACCTGTGTGGAGTGTGATAACTGTTGCTGAATGCCATTCAGGGGCCACAATGTCTGATACAAGGCTATTACTGAATCTGGTGGCCAAGTGGGGAGCCATGTCATTCTGAGGTTTGTGTAAATCACGGCCTGGGATGTTGGATGGTCACATGGAGTCTGTGTTCCAGGCATTAGAGAGTGCAGGTTGGAACTGCGTAGTTGTGACCGCAGGGACTCTATATTGTTCCTGTATGGATTTTGGCCCTGTAGGGAGTAAGAGGGTGTAAAGTTAGTATTGAACCTATCTGCCAAGATGTTGTCAATAGCAGTCGGTCTGTAATGTTCCTGCCTAACCATCGTATGTCAGAGCAGATGCAGGTATTGCCACTGAGTACTGACATACCCCCATAATGCTTTGTGGTAGTCCTTGGAATGTGTCGCAGTAATGTTTACATAGCTAGCTTTGGAGGATGTGATAAGGAATTCTGGATTCCTACTGATGCTGACCAGTGAGCTACCCCACCCATGGGATTGTACTCCACTTTGCAACAGCCTCCACCTTCTGTTGTACATTATGTGCATGGAACTGGACCCCCAGAGTGGCATCCGTTATCTGGTGGGTACCATCATGGCTCTGTTTGGGATAGCATGATCCATGCAGTCGTGTAAGTGCTAATGAAGTGCATTGGTGTATGTTTCAGTGTTTGTAAGTGCATTGTCCATCTGCACGGGTGTCATGACATTTGCTACCGCTGTCATAAGACGTCTGAAGTAGGCATTGTAGAAATCTTGTGCTGTGTATTCTGTGAAGGGTGTGGTGCCGGGATGTGGATAAAAAGGGTGATTAGCATATGTTTGGAAACTACCAACGAGGGGATAACCCCAGGTGTGGAACACCAGTCACATGTTGGTAATGTCCATGTCTAGGATATTGTTGGTCTTGGTGGTGGTGTTTATGGGTTGATCCAGCTGAGTGGAGGTTATGAATCCCAGAAAGCATTGGCCTAATGTGTCAGTACATGAGTAGGTATCCCAGTTAAGTGTGGGGTAGTGTCAGTCTCACATCAGTAGTACCTGTCTGAACCCTACTGTCCAGTACACCAAGAAATGAGGGCCGGTAACCGTGGGGTATGTTGTTGAATCCGTAGCAAGTTACAATGTGTATAGCAGTTCTGGCCACAGTCAGTTGCACGTGGATCACCTCTGATGCATTGTGCTAAGGAACCAGCCTGGAGGTGTGTACATCCTTGTGAAATATGGACACACCTCCGCTGTGGGTGTTCCAGTCCTGGTTACATGACTGAAAGGTGTGGTCTGCGTATAACCTGTCAGTGCAGGTGTGCTCTCCGGAGCCTAGAGGCAGGTCCCAGTCACTGCAGAGATGTCAAAGTGGTCCATTATAAGGAGTGCCTCGCCTGAGTGCGTTAGAGATGAAGATATCAATCATTGAGTAACAGTACCTCAGGTTTTGCTTGCCTGTTCCTGTTCTGGTAGTGAATGTTATTGGAAACTGTCCAAGACAGGCAGTATAGGAGCAGCAAGAGCCTTAAATATTATCTGTACTCCCAGGGCTGACAGGTGTAGGTCATCTGTGCCAAAGCATCGTGTTTTGTTGATCATGTCATTCGAAGCAGACAGATGCTGGATGCCTGTGGAATGACAGCAGAAGCATAGGCAACTGTTGAAGTGAAACATTCAGTCATTGTACAGTGGTATCAGTCTGGATTAATGCAGAATGCTTCTCAGGGCTTGGGCGATACCTTCTGGGCTACAAGACCGGAGAGCTATTGCATGTCCCTGTACATGTAGTCCAGGAAGTTACATCTCAGGGCAGTCACACTAACATGGAGAGTGACAGTCAAATCATACCTGGTGAGGTGTGGCATGGGTGCATAGGTTATGTTGTGGGTCCTGTTACCCAACAGCCAGATGTAAGCGACTATTGCCTTGTGTAGCCTGCTGAGTGGGACATCAGTGTGACCACCTACAGAGTCACCTATGACCGGTGTGTTGGGTATGTTATGACACCATATTGGCTCTAGGTGATGGGCACACATGAGTCTGTGGGCTATAAGTAATTGATGTTGTGTTTGGTGATGGGGGCTGCCTCTGTTGCCTACACAGAGAGTATGGAGAGGCTCTGCAAATGTTGTAGTCATACTATGTGTGGCCTGTGGTGGTGGAGATCTAGTGAGACTATGTGATGAGTGGGGTGTGTTGCAAATGTTAAACGGCTCCACATGAATATCAGGTTCAGTCTGGGTTGGTGAGAGCATTACCCCTAGCATGGCTACATATGTGCATCTCCCACAGGCTGTAGTGTCGTATGTTGGGAGGTGAGCATTGACTGTGTACATGAGACAATTGCTCTATTGCCTCATGTTTGCCATATTCATCATATAGACAGGCAATAATACTGGTAAGTGACACTTGGAGATGCCTGTATATTCAACCATGTCTCACAAGATATGTGAGTTACGTGTGTACAACAGCTGTTGAACTGTAAGCAAGCTGGAAATGTAAGGACAGACAGTGTACTTGTAAGAAATGAGTTGAAATGGGTGCTATAGTAATTAGTAGCTCATGAAGTGCTTACATGTTCTGAACAAGTGCTGAGCATGAATATGCAATACAGATAGGGTGTTGGATAATATAAACCCACTGCAACCCACAAGCGGAGAAGACAGTCATAATTGGAGACACTGCACTATTACTCTGCTGAGTATGGTCTGCAAGTCTATGAACCTTTATCAACGTAGATGTTAGCAATACAGATGTAGATGACAGTATGGATGATTTCACACTGCATAGCATACCTGTGACAGGTCATAGGACATCATCACCCATACTATGTTCCAGCTATACTGAGTATACTAGATGTACCTTTGTATGTCACAGGAGTGGTCTACCAGTGGCCCATTGACAGAAGCAACACTACAAAAGGTGTCTGAGTGACATGTGCATATCACACCAGTGGCAGCTACAGTAAAAGAGGGTTAATGTTTTGTACTCCCCTCTCACTGTTGCCCATACCACACAGACAAATGGGAGGCATCTGCATATGTAAGGATGTGAATGGCCATGACCTAGGAGCAATAGCTGTCTCAGTGTTGTGGACAACATACAGCTTTGTGGGTGAGGTGCATAACATATGTGCACAATCTGACAGCTGATAATAGCATTGTCACCACTAGGTGAGTAACCCTGTACCCATTAACTACCACCTAGGCAGCAGTCAACATTATGGACACTGTGTGTAAGGGATGGTGCTGTGCAGTTCACCTCCCTGAGCTGGTGACATCTCCAGGCCTATTAGGTAGTCATATGAGGCACCCATGTCATGACAGGGTGCCATCCATGAGCATGGAGATCATTGGACAGGCATACTCAGCACTCGGGTGACCAATATCGGATCACATATTACCTTTAAGGGGTATTGGCCATGTGTGGATGGGCGATACCAGCCTTCACAATCCTCACCTCCACTATGCAGCATGCTGGCTACCTTACATAATGACATGTGCTACACTGTGATGTTGGACATGCTATACGTACATATCCTGATCTGAAAGACATACATCATGGACAGCCACCGTCCTACTACAAGGATCGTCACATGCTGGACAGATCCCTGTGCCATACATGTTACATACTCCTGCCATACCATGCAACCCTGTCCATCAAAGCTGCACATATCATCTCTGTCATACATGGTGTGATGACCTCATGGTAGATGTATCATTAACTGTCTGGATCAGTAATGTGGCACTGATGCACCTGGCAGTGGCAAAATGGCTGTTGGATACAGCTAGAAAACCTTGCCCGTACATGCTATAGTTGATAACCATCCCTGCAAATAATGTCCAGCTAGCCATTGTCCCATGTGTATCACATGTGCAACACAGGCGATACATGGCAGGATGTTGAACTGCTGTACAGTGCCGTGTAGATGTATATGGCAAAACACATGCATGTAAAGGTTTCCCTGCACATGTGTGCATTGTCACTGCTCATGTCCGTTAAGGCAGTATATGTGTTGATATGTGACATATACACAGCATCAATGTCAACAGCATTACCGTGGACACATCCAGGCATGTGCTGATAGGTAAGAACACCAGGACAGGCAAACAAACATGCCCACATCAAGACAGCATTCACATCGAGTATGAGCAATGTAATGAGGTGACACACATATATGGTGATGATATCCAATGCACAACGGGTGTTACGTGTGTGACACAAACATGTCAGTCGTGTCAGTATCATGACGATTTGCAAAGATAACTGTTCATATGTACTAGATTTAATACAAATGTATGTGCAGCTGTATCTCTGTACATCTCTGTGATACTGTGACCTGTCTCCATCATTATGTCTTCCAGATAATGCCTCGTTCATGCCTGCCAACGTATAGCCACCTGGAGGATGATGCCCTCATCCCGTACCACCAGGATAACTATGAGGTGTTGTTCAGCCATGTGCCACAGCATGCCCAGCAGTGTGATGACCTGTGGCAGGAACTACGCAGGAGGGTTAATGATGTGGGTGGCCATAACTGCACCTACCAGCAGGTGTGCAGACACTGCATGGACCTGCTATGACATGTGAAACAGTGTGCCAATGCAATCGCCAGGGAACAAGGTGGAACAGGTGGTGGGCCACCAATCCAGCCCCCACTCACACCCACCGAGGAGCAACTGGCCAGCCTGGGGACACCCTCAGAACAGCATCCACAAACACTAGCTGCCATCGTGGAGGTGGGTGTCTTCCAACCACTGAGCCTGGAGTTGCCTAGTAAGTCACTACTGCACATATGACTATTATATCCCATTTAGTTGCATGTGTCACTGTACAATATGTAATGTAACATCATATGCAAGGTATGTTTACACACATGCCGCATACTATAGTATGCTACCCTGTGTATGCACACATGTGCATACTATATGCTGTTGTACAGGCAAATGTGTTAACATGCACAGTGCACCCTGTAGCTGTCATACAGTCATGGATAATGTTCAAACTGCTGTGTCACCCCTATACAGGTACCTCTGGCATGCCGCACAGACATCAGTCCATTGCAGGTGAGACAGTTATCAGTATCAGGCATGTTAATGCATAGATTTATTCGCCATGTGGCCAGTTAACACATGTACACATAATGTATGGTCCAGTCACAATATACAGGTTGCATCTGTCATCAAGCAAACTGGCTACCCATGTGCAATATATGCAAACTAAATGAAACACCAACATGAAACCACAGTATCTGTCATTGTTAGATGTGTGGACAACTGTGCATACAACAGTGGAGGTGTTGTTCAATGTAGGCATATGTACTATACATTGGAACAACACATGTGTGGTACGCAAACAGTACCACACAGTGAGCTGGGATATGGGCAGCCCACAGGATTCACCATTGTGTAATATTCCCTGCAATGGATGCACACATTGTGATGTGCCATCTGACAAGTCCCAGACGTGTAGTGTTCCGGCTGCAATATTGTCTCACTATCCCATAATACATACCCCACATACCAAACATACAACCCTTTGTCTGCATAACCCTGTGGACAGTGATGTATCTGACATCTATGGGTGTATGTCATATGGGACAACACAGACATGTGAGATAGATGGCCATCACAAACATTTGGCCAACACATGTTCACACATGGCCATGGAGGATGGCCAGAGACATGTAGCCACACAGTAGATGTGATGTGTATACACCCTGTTGCACACTGTTCACACATGGTCCAACTATAGCCTTTGTTAAATGGTTATATAGTTGATGTGGAACACTGGACATCCTAAAAGTCTGTGCACAGCTTGTGGAGGTGTCACTTAATTCGACCATATAAGATGTGTTGAACATCATGACTGTGTCATAGCATGACAGTAGTCACCTGTACAGCTTCCACAGACATAGACACCACATCACACCACAGATACTGTACATTTCCCTTGCTGCTGTTGGACATCACTGTCAGCCGTGCACCTCGTGTGTGTGGTACATAAATGTCATGTGGGACATGGTGTATTGACAAGTCTGCCATGTGTGGACACAGTTTCCAGGCAGCTAAGACATTTTAGTAGTTGTGCAGGGGTGTCATCCGTAGGTCTTCCAGTGACCTGTCACATGACACAGCATGGTTTAGTGTGTATACACCTCAGCGACATGGGACACAATCCACAGTAGTTAAGTAATGTGTATGCACGCAGTCATGGCTATGCACTGTGTGTGTATTACACACTGTATAGCAATATAGGCACCTCATGATGCCATGCAATGGCACAGTGTCTGTACTTCACACTGTATAGCAATGTAGACGCCTCATACTACCCTTCAATGCTCATGCACATCTGCTAAAAGTGCTTTCTATCTGTAGGGCATACAGACAACACTGCAATGTAATACCCATTACACCGCTGTACATGTGTCAGGACACCATTGTGTCAGACATGTATGCATGTCAATGCACACATCAGCAGATTACATGTCATACTACATGTCAATGTCAAGGTCACATCAGCCATGTGTACTTTTAACCTGTGCTGGTCCACATGGTGTATCACAGGGATGCATGCTTACTACCATGATTGTGTGAACTGCATGGCTTCTGATATGACACCTGCTTGCTGTTGTGTGCAACCCAGGGAGATATGCTAACTACCACTATTAATGTCTGAGCTGCATGCCGTCTGCTGTATCACATGCATGCTGCATGCCGTCTGTCAAATCACATGCATGGTGTGTCTGTGTGTCTGTGTGTGTCTGTGTGTCTCTGTGTGTGTGCCTGTCTGTGTGTCTGTCTGTGTTTGTCTGTGTGTCTGTGTGTGTCTGTGTGTGTGTCTGTGTGTCTGTCTGTGTGTGTCTGTGTGTCTATTGTAATGTAGAGTCTTTCTTTGCATTCACAGGTGATGTAGGTGTGTTACCCTCCTGCGGTCCATCTGAAGTTAGTGTCCCCACAGATACTAGCAGTGATGAACATATGCATGAGGCATAGGCAGGTTTGTCAGGGGCTGAATCTGTGCCAATGGTTGCCATCCCAGCTATGTCCCCCTCTTCCCCGCACACAGTTCTCATGCCAACACATATCCCATCACCAGTGACCATAGAGGAAGGACAGTCAGCATGTGTTAGCTTGGAACAGGAACATGTGGTGGCTACAGAAGGTGTGTCTCCACACCATGGTGTCAGTGTAATGACTGCAGATGTGCCACACAGGCATGTGGCCAGTGCTGCTCGTAGGAGGACCTCTGGCAGACATGCACCTGCAGGACAGAGTGCAGCAGCCGGTGTCACCAGATGCATGTTCCAAGCTGTAATGGCAGCACAGGCACATGCTGAATGGCAGAACACAGAAGGGCGGAGACTTCAAAGGGCTGCTATCCATTCTTTAAACAACAACATCCAGGCATTGGCAAATGCTCAACAGCAGATCGCTGATGTTCTGGACAGGTGATTGGGTGACATGGTTGGAATCCTTGACCATGGCATGGCAATCCGCGAGCATGAGTTGTCTGTGCTGGAACATCTGGTAGGAGTGAGGCATAGGCCACGTGGATGTAGGCCAGCTACACCACCTGGTGCAGGTCAACGTGAATGAGCCACCTCACATGCTCGCTCCCACAGTGCCGGTAGCAATAGCAGTGCAGCTGGTGCTTCGCTGTCCACACCAGGACACAGCAGGCCACGTGGACGTGGCCCTGGATGTTCCCAGTGGGGATACGGTTCCAGTGGACATGTGTCATTGGACAGTAGCCAATCTGTACCTCTGCCTGGTAGTGCCCGTGCAACCCCTGGCAGGCACAGGTCATGTGGCCGTGGCCAGACACAGTGAGCTGTACATCCTGGTCTGTACAATCTGGAGCTGTCCTCTGTGTAGGCTGGACACATGGCAGAACTGTGTGCACACATACACACACACAGCAGAAACATCTGTAGGGCACCGCAACACCCACATGCATAACGACCACACATGTCCAATCAGATCACCGGCCCTAACCCACACACATGATGTCATCTACTGGTGCAGCCTATGTCCCTGGCAAACATTATCACCCTGTGCATATGATGATGCCTGTGCTGCATCCCTGTCATCCACACCATCAGTGCAGGGACATGCTCATATGTTCTGATGCACAGGGTGAACAGAATAGTGAGAAGTGTATATTACATTTGTTGTGTACTGTTGACACACACCAGACATACCATGTAGTACAGGTTTAGAATGCATTGTTATATGTTCACAGTATGTGTCTTGGTAACAACAGTAACAACATGTTGGTAATTATGCTCTGCTTCCCTCCTTAAGGTCTAATTGCATGTGCCATTTTGCAGCTAGAGTGCATTGTTGTATGTTCACAGTATGTGTCTTGGTAACAACAGTAACTGCATGTTGGTAATGATGCCCTGCTTCCCTCCTTAAGGTCTACTTGCATGTTCCAATAAGTAGCAGTGTTTGCAGTTTTTCATGTGTAAATGTGGAGTACTCACAGGCATGTATGGCAATACCAGCATGCTATACAACCTCACTGTTAGAAAGGCTACCATTCCACAGATGTCCACACATCTACTGATCCAGAAGCATGTGAGCTGTTTAATACGCTACAGTGACTAGAGACGTGACATCCATACCGGGTCATATCACAGGTATGGTGACATGGTGTGGGAGGTTTACACAGCGGTCTGGCTAATGTCAACGTTAGAGGCCAGTTGATAGCATGAGGCCTCACTGTGTGGCAGTAATACACTTTCACATTACAGGATGAGAAAACACACAGACATACACAGAAACACACAGTAACATGACCACACTCACAGGATCAACAACACTATAACACACACTCAATAGTGTTGAGGTGAGGACCCCTGCCTATGTGGTAATCACCTTCACAGTACTGTGCACCCACATGATGCGACACAGAGAATGAACATGTACAGGTAGCCAGTAAGGCTGAGACCGAGAGCATCGACAGGGTAGTAGACTGCATCACCATGAGGGGTTAGGGATCCTGTTTGTTCTGTATGGTAGCATACACCCTCACTCCATGCACCAGACAGCCATACATACACACACACACACACACACACACACACACACACACACACACACACACACACACACACACACACACACACTGTGGAGTCCACAAATGTCATTCATATACAGATAGCTGACATGTGTATGATACACACACCGCCCCTGCCTACGTCTTGCTTTCTACACTGCAGTATGTACAGATCTCTACAACAGTGTACAGGGGTGTGTAACAATTGGGATGCATTCCCCACCATACGTGGCCTATATGGTCACACAAGCAAATACACATGGCAGTACTGTAAATCATACACCTGCTATATGATGATACATCTGACAGACATGCAGCTGTATTGGCAGCATTATGTGTACCAACACTATTTTCAGCAATTGTGCTGCTATATGCACACAGGAGGACGTAAGTGTTACAGGTGTCAAGTGATGTACAGTCAGTAACACCCTGACCGCTGTGTAGGTTGTAGGTCTTCACCTTCAAGTAACAGTAACATAGCGTACTGTTTGCACATGTAATGGTAGGATGGTTTGTGACACACCTGTGAGCTGTCTTCAGCAAACATCCATCTGCAAATGTGGACAGCCACTTTATGTATACACATCCATCCATACCTGATGTACATCCTACCGTACTGTCAGTATTTCACCATATACAGGTGTCAATGATGGGGCTGCATTGCAACTGCATGTTGTAGTTAGTCACAGATGAACGACATACATCAGCTGCTGCACATGCATGGTAGCTGCATGCACACCACTACATGTAC